>NW_017672694.1:101411-174844 GCF_001879085.1 Nicotiana attenuata | reverse complement strand
CCGCCTTTGGTTTTTATAAGTGTGTAGAGAACTGGCCTTAAAATTCCTCCTTGAAGCGGCTAACACTTCACACTTACATAGGTGACTCTAAACGACTGTCATCCCGTAGATACACTATTTGATATACCCCGTATCAAATTTAGAAATCATTTAAAAAGCCTTAATGCTTTATCCTTGGTACTTAACATTGGTCCTCATCACGAGAATGGACCAAAATTTTAGTTGACAAATGTTGAACCATCATTAATGACTATGTTTGATCTCCTTGAAACCTAGATCTTGGGATCTCTAGTCTTCTAGGTCAGAGTTGCCGCCACACATGACTTGTTCTCGGCCATAGTCCTATTCCTCCCTGATGATTTTCTCAACTACCTCTATAGTTAGGCCTGTGTGCAAGTGGATCCGACGTATTATCACTTGAACTTTGCATTGTCAATCGTGATAATTCGGGAGCTCAGCTGTGACGACACAACCCGCGTCTCATGTATTATAGCCCCGTTTTCCCCATTTATTGCTCTTTCATGTTCTATTATACAGCGACGGGTGAGGTTAGAGTTGAATTGAATTAGTTTGGCATAGGAAATGAGACACTTAGTCTCTTTAAGGAAGGTTTTGGTTGGAAAAGTTCAAACCGAATGTATTATTTAGTTAGAAGGCTCGGATGTGAATTCGTGTGATTCGGTTAGCTTCGGGAGGTGATTTGTGACTTAGGAGTGCGACTCGGCAAGTGATTTTGGATGTCTGGTGTAGAATTAGGCTTGAATTTGGCAAAGTTGGCATTTTGGCGATTTCCGTGGGATAGGTGAGATTTTGATCCGAGGGTCGGAATGGAAGTCCGAGAGTTACAGTAGCTCCGTTAGGTGATTTGGGATATGTATGCAAAAATTCAGGTCATTCGCGAACCGTCGTTTGTTGGATTGATTTTTGATCGAATGCGTAATTCGGGAAGCTTTTTAAGAAAACTTAAGGCTTGAAGTCGATGTAATTTGATGGTTTTTAGCGGTTTTTGATGTGTTTTAAAGGTCGTGGAAACAAGTTTTGAATAAAGGTTTTAGGATGTATTGGTTGTTTTTGGTTGAGGTCCCGGGGCGCCTCGGTGGGTGAATTCGGTGTGTGGTTGAACTGAGAGTTTTGAGGTGGTGTTGCATGGGGTCTGTTGTTGCTGTAGTGTCATTTCTGAGATAAGTATTTCCGCTGTCTTACGGAAATGGCGACGCGCATAAAGAGGTTCCGGCAGAATGCGGGTGAGAGATCCGCTAGAACGCGGTCCACTGATTGGCTTGCAGATTTTTGCCGCAGAGCGGACGATGTCGGATTACCGCTAAATGCGGTGACCGCATAAAGCGGTTTCTTTGTACCGCCATATAAGCTGGTACACGGGGAATTTAGTAGAGATACGAGAGAGCGATCGTTGTGCGGTGCGCATTATTGTACCGGTGACCGCCAGGTGCTGGGCGATGATTAACCGCAGAAAGCGGAATAACCGATTGCGGTTTTAAGTGAGACATGTTTTCGACGATTCTTGAAAGAGTAGGAAGAAATATTTTGGACTGTCGGCTTTAGGCGGTTTCTTTGCGCGATTTGAAGAGAATTGTTGAGCGGAGTTCATCAGTCGGTATGAACTATTGGACTCGTGGATTATGTTTATATATGTTGGAAAATCAGGGATTACGAACACTGAAAATTTATAGGGATTATAATGCAAAAGGGATGGTTAGGGTTGAACTCTAAGAGGAGCTTAAATTGACAATTAGTGATGGGGGCAAATGGACTCGCGATTTTGGTGTGAATTTTAATATGGTAATAGGATCTCGTGGGCGAGGGTACGGAGGAACCGCGCTGATGGGTTAATTTCATAATTTTTCGAGAAGTGCGGCCCGCGGGCGTTCGGGTTTTTGCCAACTTCTTGAATTTGGTATTTTTCGAAGTCTTTTCGATTGGGTATTAGTGTGTTGCTTTAGCCTATTGGTAATGGTATTCGTTTGTTGGTTGTAATCGGAGATTTTGGCTGTGCGTAGAGAGGTTTGATTTCGATTAAGGCAAAGGCATGAGCGGAGCTAGATTGTGGCCGGCTTGATGTGAGTAATAGAGTGGTATGATGATTGACCTGGAGGGTTTCGAAAACCCCGGTATATCACATTATGACGCCTATAATGAGGCAAGACACGCAACTCTATGACGGAGTGCGGGTCATTGTAACTGGGTTTTACCATAGTCCGTTCCGATTTGAATGTTTGTACTGGGTGTTCTTGGACTAGAAATTGGTTTTGGGTAATCATCCTACTTGGATTTGAATATGTTTGGGCTTGTGCCACATTCACCATCTCTCTCTTTGTTCATAGGCTAAAACGCACACAACAATGAGAACCGAGATGGTAAGGGTTGATTGTGTGACTTATGGTTGTCTAGGTATACACCAAATTTCGACGGTTCAAAGATATCAAATCTACCGATTGACCGAGTATATCCGACATAAGTTCACAACGGAAAGTTCAAAGGGAAACCTATTTATCCAGATGCAATTAATTCTTACTTCGAATCACACAGTTTTTCATGCATATTTCCGTGATATAGCCATTCCCCATTCATGTGGGGGATTGTTGGGTTATTAAGCATTATAATAGGCTTAAAAGCGGGTGAATGGAAAATGGAAGAAAAATAAAATATATGAGTTTCTTTTGAGATTCCCTCCTTGACAAAGGGACATTGTCCCATATTGGCAGAGGAAGAGGTTTTTGATGGGTATATAAGCAATTGCTCTTCTTCTAGCTCTTAAAGAGTTGAGAAGAAGGCAAGCCTCGCGCCGTCGCTCGCTCGGTTTCGGCTTCGGCTTCGGCTTCAGAGTTGGATTTGGTCAAATGATCGATTGATTGATTAATATTTTGGACCAAATTTATTTGTTAATAGTAAATATTGACGGAAATATTATTAAATATCCAATTTAATAACAGAATTTTAATTTTAATATTAATATTTTGCTATGACCGTTTTGCATAAACAACCATTCTGAAGAGTTCCACCTCTTCAGCCCAACATTGGTTATAAATACAATTCCATTCTCTCAGATTTTCCATACGATTTTCTGAGTTCTCCTCCTTTCTTCAGCATACTTTTAACTTCAAAGAAAGCAACAGTAAGTGTGATTTGCTACCGAACTTTGTGTTCGCTGAAACACTGAGGTTTGAAGTAACACTACACCAGTGTGTAATTCGTTCTATCCTGGGAGGAAATAATCTATAACCTTGGGTACTAGAATGGGATTAATTCCTTAAGAAAACGCTGTGAATTCAGTGGGTTCGTATTAACTTTTGTTTGGTTTATATTTTCTGTTTATATATTATTCTATATTTTCCAGAATTAGTTTACAAATACAGTTTACTAACAACAAAAACAAGGTGATTTTACACTTTATTCCACCATAGTTAAGGTTACCCTTGTCTAATTACAATATGAGTTAAAAGATCCATCTCCTACTTGGTATTTTTTTTATTTTTCACCCGATGTACGATATCCACATTGGGGCTGACTAAATTCGGACTCGCGCTGGAAAGTCCCACATTATAGGTAAACTGTTCCCTAACAAAGGCGACTCCATACTCAAAGACTCGAACCCGACCTACTTGGGATGTGCTTGTTGATCTTGTACATTTCTTGGAAGGTAAGAAGAAGATAAATCACCAGACCTTTTCTTTAGCATCTGCCTTATCCCATCAGCTACACAAATTGCAGGATTAGAGTTATATTTTCTACAAAATGACATGTGAGCCTTCACTGCTTCTTCCATCACAAGAAAATATTGATTATTATTATTCCTTCCTCTTTCAACTTCATCTCTAACAGCTTCTGAGCACAACCCACACAACCATTTCCCCTTGAAATTGGCCTTCACTTCATTAATATAGTCTTGTGTGCAATCTTCTTTTAGACTACAACACTCACACTTAGCCAATTCTATGTCCATTTTCTTGAATCAAGACCAAGATTTCTTTGCGAGCTAATCCTTTTTTTTGGAATTATTTTACACTTTGGAAGTTTAGTTATCTTGCCATGGGGAGCAAAAGGAAGTGTTTCTTGGATTATTTAGGGTAATGGCTACAAAGGGAAAAGGGTGGGAAGAGAAGAAGGAGGAAGTGAGAACTTATAGAGCATTTTTTCCAACGGAAGATCAGGTTTTTTAGTTCATTACAGATGTTATTTTAGTTATATAGTCATTTTCATAGGACATTAATAAAAAATTAACATAGAAAATCTATAAAATAAATACATGAAATTTTTGCAAGATCGCTTTTTTTTTAAAATTAAATTGTAAGTGGAGATAATAAATCATTTTCGACCTCCATCTCAAATTATTTGCCGTGTTTCTATTTTACACTCCCCTTAAGAAAATGTTAAATAGGAAAGATTTTTGACTATTTTACCATTATTTATGTCGTAAGATATATTCTCTCTTCATTTAATACTTATTCATAATTAAGGTATTTGTAGTCTTCAAGAGCAATTAATATTAAGGGTAGAATAAATAAAAAAATATTTAATCTTGAACTTCTAAAATAACATATAATTTGAGTCAACTATTTTTAAAAACCACGACAAATAATTTGAGATGAATTTTTTAATTTCTAAATGGCAGTTCCAAAAAAACGCACTTCGACATCAAAAAAGCGTATTCGTAAAAATATTTGGAAAAGGAAGGGATATTCGATAGCATTAAAGGCTTTTTCGTTAGCGAAATCTCTTTCTACCGGGAATTCAAAAAATTTTTTTGTACGCCAAACAAAAATAAATAAGTAATAAAACGTTCGAATAATTTGAATCAACTTGAAAAAAGTGTAGGAGTAGTAGGAAGAAAATGCATGAATTTTCTAAGGCAGTGGCGGATGCAGAATTTCTACTAAGGGGGTTCAAACAAGAAAAAAGTTATAAAATTGAAAGAAGTTATGGCCAGTGGGAATTGAACTAGTGACATCACAAAGGTTTTAACCCCTTAACCATTGAGCTATATCTTTGGGCTATGTCAAGAAGATTCAATATATAATATATAAAAATAAATATCTTACCTTACATAAACAATGTAATTTTTCGACGAAAAGGTTTCGGATAAACACCCTTCCGCGCTCCTAAATCAACCCTTTTCTAAGAGACAATGGGGAGTGAAAAATGAGACAATTCGGAATTTGGTCTTGGGGGGACCCCTAAGGTGCGGCCCTTTGTATTATTTAGACCAATGATTAATGTGATTTTCTACTTGTTTTTGTCATTTTGTTTTGTATTGTTGTTACTTTAGGTGCAGTTTCTGCTTTTGGCTTGAAAGACAGTTACTTTCGGTTGAAATGGATTTATTTGGCTTGACTTGGATTTTTCTGGCTTGGTCTCAGTCTTGTTATCGATATTCCATACATGCATGTGTTGACCATTCTCGCTTATCTTTTTTGCACATTTGACTAAATCAGAGGCGGATTCAAAAGTTTATGAATTATGAATTTATTATCTAATCTATAAGGATTATTTAATACAAGAAATAAGAATAATAAATCCGGAATAGAATTTGGGATTATATTTACCGATTTCATGTTTGGTTATAGATATTAGCTAATCCCAGGAAACGTTTTATGCTAAAATGTTGGATTACCTATCTCATATTGAATATGGGATAGTTAATCCCATGGAGGTGTGAAATCCTAGTTTATCATACCGTTACACCAAACGACCCCATAATGTATTAAATATTTATATACATTTAATTGTTATGAAAAAATAAAAGAAGTAAAAGAGCATTGCAGAGAAAAGTTGAGAGAGAGAATTCTTATTGAATTTTGGGATGAATTACAATAGAATAGAACCCTCTATTTATAGGGAGAGGTGACTTAGCCATCAAGCAATGAACCCTAGATTCTCTCTAAATATAGACATTCACCATAAATAAAATTCTATTTATAACACTCCCCCTTGAATGTCTATTCAACAGATAATGTGCCTCGTTAAAACCTTAACTAAAATAAAACCCAGTGGGAAAAAAATTCTAGAGAAGGAAAAAGAGTACACATATCTAATAATACGCCTTTTGGTTGCCTCGTTAAAAACCTTGCAAGGAAAACCCAGTGGGACAAAACCTTGTTAGGGAAAAAGAGTACAACGCGTATTAACTCCCCCTGATGAGAGCATCAATTCACATCCTTGAGCATTTGCATTCCAATCTTGTGCACCATCTTCAAAAGATCTTTGGTAGAGATTTGATGAACAAAACAACCATATTAACTTGAATGAATATATTGCACCTTGAAATCATCATTCTATATAGAGATATAATGTCTTCATAAACATCGTAGAATGGCTCTTCAATATCTCTATGGAGGTATTCTCGCTATCACATTATCATGCTTATAGTTATAGCAAGATACATATATGCACAAATTGCAATGAGGATGTGGTACTTCAAGATCAAGAATTGTATATGCTTCAAGCAATTTAAATCTTTCAAGGGTCTCATAAGTTAAGCCATATAAGTCATATAATAGACTTTAATTAGATGCATATCAAGGTTTCATGTCATGCTAGACAAATAAGATATCGAAAACTGATTGCACATATCATTGTCTTTATACTTTCAAGTATTTGAACTACACGTTCAAAACTACATGTCTTTCATATGAATTCAAATTATACTTGAATTGTGGCTCTTCCATTTAGCCAATATTTTTGTGTCTATATTCGATAGACTTAAGATCCTCATCTATCTTAGCGCAATGATAGATGTCGTCGACAAATATTTTATATCGGTTCCAACCTTCTTATTTTTCATAAAGACATAACATAGAGATCTCTTCATTCATATATTTAGGTACCTGAATCTTTCATGAGATTTTATGAAGTGTTATGTCACGTGATCTTCTAGATCACTTGCCTCCTTTATTATGATCATTTTGATCATTTGCTCATCTTCTGTATCAAAGAAGTTTTATTTGAAACCGATTTGTCTGTATGCTATAAGCGTACCATAAACTTTGTTCTTCTAGGACTTAATATGAGCATTTGCAATGAGAATATAGTTACTTTCTTTGAGTAAGCAAATGAGTCTGGCATGCTTTGCAATATATTGCACATGAATTATCTTTTTATGAACTTCAAGTTCATATTATCTTATTCGAGGATCTATATGAACAAATGATAATTCATTCCACGTAACTTTTTCTCAACTGTTTATCTTGTCTCCCCCTCATGTTAGAAAAACTAACTTGTTTCCTCAACTTTGAGAACTCATCTTTGTGCTTTATGGTGTTAATCAAAATATACACCGCACATCAATAATAATAAGATGGAATTATTTGGTTCCTGACCATGAACCAATTGTGAGGGGAGAAAATAATATACTTTGGTATATAACATATATCAAACTGATATAGATAACTTTGTTCTCATAAGCAATTGTTTAGCTATTAAGTAGAGACACTTAATAAATCATTTTGCTAAACCAACTGTGATGTAAACCAACTTATCAAGATGAACTTCTTGAATAGAAAATCTGGAAATTATGCTCGAAATTAAATTATTGAGCAAGTTACCTCGCAAAACACCATGTTGTGGGTTATTGATAATCGCACATGTAACCATCTCATAGATGCATCTTATGTGGTATACATGGCAGGTGAATGGGCCTGTATTCACTTTTGATATTTCAGTATTCATGGGATTCAATCCCAATTTTAGTTGGTCTATTAATTAATGAGAACAAGCAATGTAAGAGAATTCGTAAAGAACTTTCTAGTTCTTTAATATTTAACCATGTGAATTCTCTTTTATTTTTGCACATCATACTTGAATTAACATGGCTAAACCAATTATGCCAACTGGATAAATTATCAACATAGATAAACTTCATGTTTACACCATGATATGTGCAATTATGAATAAACTCCAAGTTTATTATGATATGGGTTTTTACATCAATAAATATCCACTTCATTGTGGTATTCTTTTGTTTATGTAGTACAAATTGGAGAATAAAGCGGGTAACTTTTCACATACATATTACCCTGCTACAAGTTGTAGTAATGGAAGATATTAAATCTTTCCTTTATTTATAGTCTCAATATAATCAACCGCTTTCGCGAATACTTTGGAAACTGAATAAGTTTCTTTGAGACTTACTACAACACAATACCTTATTGGTAATCAATTGTGTTTCTCCAAAATAGTAATAATTGGCTCTTCCAAAGCTCTCAATTAATTTGGTACTACCACATATTCATCAACATCCATATGGTGAATATCTCTTTTAAAGAGAAAGTTATACCATCATGGTTATGGTCAAAATTATATGCAAGATATGTTTCTTGCATTAATTTTATCTTTAATAATCACATTACCAAAATATTTTGGCGTACAATAGGTACGTTACCAATGACCATTCATGCCATAATAATGACATATTTTCTTATATCATCTCAAACCTCCTTCTAGAGGTGAGTGTGGTATATTCACTACCACTAGCACGTTTATATTCTTCAAAGAATGAATATATATTCATAAATCAGATGTTGTCACATTCACATCATGAATGGACAATAATCATCTATATGTGCTTTATAAAGTCTCATGTCAAATTGATGACAAATATTACTTTCACATAGTGAAGGATTATTTTAAGAATCCTTATTATTCTCAGTATCACAATGATGACGATTATAATTTTATCTATTGCCACGTCCACATCCATTGATACCTTCATAGTAATAATTTTGTCTTCTTTCAGACTTATCACATACTGCTATCACATTCTCTAAAGGGAATGAGAATGGAGCAAATTCAATGGGACGGGTTTTCAATTCTTTGCCCACAATCATACATGAATTTAATCATGGCAATGCATAGAAATTTTACCACTTTGGGTGGTTAGAATTTCTTACAAACTCCATTAGAGTTATAATCAAACTTTGTTGTCTTTGCTTGTATTTAAAATCAAAGTATAGAATAAAAGAGAAAAATACGGTAAAATACTTACCTTAAATCCAGAATTTAATCATGAAGGAAGTTCATGGAATAATTGACAATCATTATGCTCAATCCCAAAGCTTCTACTCAATTGGTTAGAGTCTCGTGCTGATAACGTTTTATAAAAAAATAAAAGAAGTAAAAGAGCATTGCAGAGAAAAGTTGAGAGAGAGAATTCTTATTGAATTTTGGGATGAATTACAATAGAATAGAACCCTCTATTTATAGGAAAAGGGTGACTTAGGCACCAAGCAATGAACCCTAGAATCTCTCTAAATATAGACATTCACCATAATAAAATTCTATTTATAACATTAATGAATTTTTTCATATAGATACAAATCTAAGCATGATCATTTGTCAGATTCATCCAAACTCATAGAGTAGCTCTGCCTAGACTAATCTAATGTTGTTAGGTCAACATCTCATCTATACTTAATGATTTTTTTTCTTCTGGCCTTGTGTCACCCAAGATATCAATAACGGTGAATACAAAAACAATAGTACCAAACTTGTCCTTCCATTTCTTGTACCAAAGGCCATATTGTAGAAGAACAATAAAGGGGCAAAGACAGGAGTACCTATAAAAGTAAAACTATTTACCCTGCTTTACCCATAAAAGAATTCTACCCTTTAAATAATTACAATCTCCTACCCATTTAATAAACAAACAGGTATCTCAAAATAACTACCCCACGCTTAATGCCCTACCTATAAAAAGCAAAACCTGCTCAAAATTTCAAAAAATAAGGCATAAAATTGAGATTTCCACCGGCATCCCCTAATTTGAAGATCGCAAGTGTGAAAAAACAAATCGAAGATACTGATTTCTGTTTACAATTCGAATTCTTCTCCTTAAATTTTGTAGAAGTAGATGATTTGACTTTGGAAGATGCTAAAACTTTTGATGCTCAAACTCGCATCTTATTTTTCGGATTTTGATTTCGCTGGCAAAGCAAAATGTCAAAAATTATAGGTATTACAGAAGTTTAGCGCTCAAACTTCTGAATTTTTACCTGAAAATTCTATTCTCAGTTTGGAGATCTTGAGATCTAGAGGTTTAAATCATAACAGCTGATTTAATTTCGAAAAATCTTTTGTTGAAATTCAATATTTGACATCAACACTGTTGAAATTTGCATTGTTGAGATTCAATTTTGGACATAAAAGTGTTTATAACTTCAGAATCATTGAAAATATGCCAATTCTGCTGCAGCATAGTGGAGAATGGGATGATAACAATAATTTCATGAACTTTCATGTTGATGCAATTCTAATAAAGACCTGTTGGAAATTTGAACAACTTCTCAGAGAAATTGCAAAGCAACTGCAAAATGACAGTAACACAATAGTTATTCAGTATGATATTGCTCAAGGATATCCACCAATTACAATTTGCAGCTATATGAGTGTTAGTATTTACATAGAATTGAAAAAATCAAGTGCAGGGATGACAACATTTCCCCAGTGTGTCGTTTGCTAAAAATACTATAGCTGCAAGCACCTCCAGTTTTGATGTTGCTCCAATTTCATCAGAAATTGCACAATTTGAAAGTACTGATATGATTAGTACGTTCGATGTGCAAGAGGAGATGACACGAGTTTAGAACTTGATGACGCAAACATCGTAACTGATCAATTTCATCAAAAAGTTGAAAAAGGACAAATTTACAAAGACAAGAACCCGCTGGCTCTCGTTATGAAACAGTATGCCGTTAGAGAAGAATATCAATATCGGGTTAATAAATCATGCCCAATAAGGTTCATCTGCATGTTTTTAAGTAAAGAACTATGTGATACNTTTGTTCTTTGTTATTATCAAGTTAAACATAATACTAATATAGTTATATATGTATGCTAAATTAGTATACTATGTGAGTATAGAATTATCTGCTTTGTCTATATTTTTTATCAGCAAAATATTATACTGATACAATATATAGGTATGCTATATGAGTATACTATGTGAGTATATAATTGTACGGATTTTGTGTGTGTTTTTATCAATAAAATATGATACATAACTATATTTGTATTATAAATAGGTATATCCTTGAATGCGTGGATGAAAGATGCACTTGGAGACTTAAAGCATCAAGCCTGCGAGCATCAAATCTTTTTAAAGTTACGGATTTCAATTCTGTCCACAGTTGTTTAAATGATAAGAGATTTTGTTCACAAAAGCAAGCTGTCTCAGCTTTTGTTGCAGCTGTGGTACAAGATAAACTTGTTGACCCGAAAATCATATATACACCAACAGATATCCAGAGAGACATTCAAAAAATATATGGTATGGACTTAAGCTACATGCAAGCATGGAGATCAAAAGAAAAAGCAATGCAATTATTGAGAGGAACACCAAGTGAGTCATACAAGAAAATACCAACATATCTTTATATGTTAAAGTACGCTAACCCAGGATCAGTGACACGACTACACACTGAAGGAGATGGGAGCTTCTTGTATGCATTCATAGCTATATATGCATCGATTAGAAGATGGATCTATTGTAGGCAAACATTTGTAGTTGATGGGAGTTTTTCAAAGTCAACATATAGAGGGGCCATACTCACGGCTTCCACGCAAGACGCAGAGGGTAAGAATACAATTCAATTACATTCAGTTAAAGAAAAAAAAATAGTCAAATATTATATGATACCAGTATGGTATACAAGTATACCAACAGAGTATATAATTATTTTACTACATACCCGCACCTATCTATGACTATACTACTATATGAAATACTAAATTAATATTGTGTGTACAATCCAATTACATTCAGTTAAAGAAACAAAAAAGATTGTCAAATATTACATGATACTAGTATGGTATACAAGTATACCAACAGATTATATAATTATTTTGCTACATACATGCACCTACCTATGACTATACTACTATATGAAATGCTAAATTAATATTGTGTGTGGTAATTGATATTTTGTTCTTTGGGTTTACAGGAGAAATTCTACCCCTCGCATATGCAATTGTTGATTCGGAAAATGATGCATCGTGGGAGTGGTTCTTCGTGCAGTTCAGAGAAACCTATGGACAAAGAGAGGGAATGTGCATTGTATCAGACATGCATGATGGTATATGGAGAGAAACTTCAGTTGTCTATCCAAAAGTCCCTCATTGTGAATGTATGTTCCATCTGTGGAACAACATAAAGACAAACTTCAGGAAGAGCCAAAAATAAATCAAAGAAGTATACTTTGCGTTAGTAAGAGCATACACTGTTGAAAAATTCAATAGGCATATGGCAGAGTTAGAAGCTATTGATAGTAGAGTGAAAACATACCTGATGGATATTGGATATGATAAATGGTCCTGGTCGAATTCCAAAGCAAATAGAACCATGACCATGACATCGAATATTGCGGAATCAATAAATGCAGCAAACAAGCACGCAAGAGACCTCCCAGTTGTGAATTTGCTTGACTTTATGAAAACATTGATTCAAAAATGGAATTACACCAATCAGAAGGATGCAGTGGAATCATTTATGAAGATTGGTGCAAAGTATGAAAAAATATTGACAGATAATACTATCTTATCACACACGATGACGGTATGCATTTTCAAAATCATAAAAACACTGCATGTACTGTAGTTTTACTTTTGTACCTTAGTGATTTCCCAAAAAAACTGAATATTGTTACTTAAAAAATACTATTACTTCATATAGCTAATGACTTTTCTTAATCAAAATTATACTAGGTCTTGCCATCAACTCAATTCTTACATTTAGTAATTGATGGCCAAACAAGAAATGTGGTGCGCCTACATGAAAAAAACTGCACTTGTGGGAGGTTTCAGCTAGATCATATTCCATGTCCACATGCAATGGCAGTTATACAAAAATTCCATATGGATTCATACAAGTATTGCTCAGATTACTACAACATAGACTACTTGCTGAAAACATATGAGATACCAATGAATCCTTTGCCTGATGAAACAACGTGGCAAATTCCAGAACATGTCTCTTGGCAGGTGGTACTGCCACCAAAAGGAAAAATCAAACCATGAATACCTAAAAAGAAGAGAGGCATAGGAGGCTGGGAAGGAAATACAGTTACATGTGCACTATGCGGGTGAAAAGGACACAACCGGAGAACATGCCGAAATATTCCAAAGAGAGATTGATATAATGCTTCAATATTTTTATAGAACTCATATATCGTATAATAATATCATTTTGAATTGCAAAGAAATAAAATGCATTTCTTGCACTAGAGATATATTTGGTATGATAATTCTTTGCCAAATTACTTTTGGGCAACAAATTTATATGGCTACTTGTATTTTCAATAAGAATCAGTTTATTTTCTATTTTAGTATATAAAAGTGGGATTCATATACGTCTAGTTGCTGCAGGAAAAAAGATGCTAAAATATAAATATGATACCCAAGTGGTATATCTGTATACCTTATTGGTATATCTGTATACCTTATTGGTATCAAAATATGTGCAGAAATAGAAGTGGTGCCGCAAATGCAACATTTGTATATACATCGTTAACAAAATGGGCACGCTTTGCAGCTCATGTATGTATTGAAGTATAACAAATTGGAAGCCATTTACATGCAGTTATTGTACATCATCAGGTACATAAATACAAGGTGATACCCAAATGGTATATTTGTATACCTTACCAGTATATAGTTGTATTTCACTAATATGGCTAAACCAAAATATACGCATAAATACAAATGGTGCACCAAATACAACGTGATACCCAAAATGCGCACGCTTTGCAACTCATGTCAGTACTTACATCTAGTTGCTGCAGGAAAAAAGGTACTCAAATACAACGTGATACTCAAATGTTATATCAGTATACCTGATTGGTATATAGTTCTACTGCACTAATATACCTGAACCAAAATCTTTGCAGAATACAACCGGTGCAGCAATGCAAATTATGCACAGATTTTCTTAAATTTAACTACAACTAACAACTACTCAATATAATTTCAAAACTAGTTCACTTTCTAAAAATATTTCTTCTCATTCAAATCAGTGCTCGCCCTGTTCTTCAACAAAATAACAACATAGTTCCTCTTTTTGAACGTCGTAACTCCCTTAGAAATACACCTCCAAAAATAACTTCACGAACTAACAATGCTCCTCCTACTACAAGTGGCAGTAGGAGTAGGAACTAAAGTGCTGCTGTAACAGCCATGTTGTACACTAATGTCTTGACTTCAAGTGCTGACAAAATTTTGTCTCCGAAAGGCACTCCTAATAAACCAACAACTTTATGGAATAAGCCTAAGAAAAGCCTAATAAAACAAAATGAAGATACATTCCAACACTAAAATAGTTATAGCAACATATTGTACCATTACAATTGTATTCCTAGAAAACACTTTTAAAAGCTAGCATTTTTACAATCTAATAATGCAAAATACCATACTTCACCAAAAACTATTAAAATCCTGCAAAGTTTTCATGCTACAATTAACTAAAACCAAAAGGATACCTATACTACTTCTTGCGATTCTTTCCACGAGTCTTTTTAGGTGCTACTGGAGCCTCAGATTCACTTGATTCGCCATAGTGCCACAACAGTTCCTCCCATAGTGCCACAACAGTATACCAAACCTAGCTCGAAGACCATCCACATCAAAATTGGCAACAGGAATTGGAAGATCTTTAATAATATACTCAGCAAAGCATGCAACATATACTCCACAATCTCTGAAATAAAACAAATGAATAGAATATAAAAATCGATTAGAAGTGAAAAATGTTAATATGAATGAGGAAAACAAAGTAAAAAAAAAAAGTAACTATTCTTACGAATTTTGCTGTGTTGGCAGATTTGTAATCAATTCAATCTCAAAAGGATCGGTCAACTCCTTTCCCATGTGCAGACCATTTTGTACTACAATGTCACTTCTTTGGTTATAAAATTCAATGCTAACTAGAAACAGGGGGATCAACACATTGTATGCCTCTGCCACCTTTTGAATAGCTTTTTTGTGCTTTCGACTACGGAACGAGTCATATACGTAAAAACATCTCTTGTGGAATGATACACACCCCAATATCCAATGCCACTTTTCTTCCAAATTAATTGGAAAGAGGACATGATCAACCTGGTGCCATGGAGTGTTGCAATACATCCTAAATCCTTTCATGTACTCCATGATATCATTTGATCTATCAATCAAATGATCTTGTTTCCCACCTTTTACAAATTCTGTGAAAACCCTTTGGATGATATTATTAAAAAGAGTATCTGTAGTTGTGACTTTGATTGGCATATTAATTCCATATTTCGCCTTCTTCTGTCACGACCCTAAAACCGATCCGGTCGTGATGGCGTCTATCGTAAGACTAGGTCAGCTGACACAACTCCCGAATTAACCATTATTCAATAAAAGTCATCTTTATACCATTTATTAATCAACAAAATACCATTTATTAATCAACAATCTCATGATGTAAGTCTAAATGAATAGTGAGGAATAAATGCACAAGCCCGACATCGGGGCGTCACAAATCACAAACATCTACTAAGGTGTGAACACAACTAAGAATCTAAAATGTACTAAATACAGTCTAAGGAAGACAAGAGGAAGAAAAGCAGTGCTGCGAACGTCGAGCAGTACCTTGCTAACTTCAATGACTCTGCCACTGAGCAATCAACACCCATTACCGGATTCAGAAATACCTGAATCTGTACACAAGGTGCAGGGAGTAATGTGAGTACGCCAACTCAGTAAGTAATAAAAGTAAATGAAAGCTGAGCAGTAAGAAAACACGTAAGCCACATCATAACGCTACAACAAATACAGTACATTTTAAAAAAAACAGTACAGAAATCATTTACTTCGTAAATCAAGCTCAATTTCAGTAAAAATTCCTTTTTAAAACAACTTTCAATAGTTTCAAACGAGTGATAGAACAATGAGTAAAAATGATAGAAATGTAAACAACCCCTCGGGAAAAACATGTACTTTAAACCACCCCTCGGGTATAATATCCACAGAACCAGCCCCTCGGGCTATCTCACAATCACTCGTAATCAGCCCCTCAGGCATAACATGAATCATGAACCGCCCCTAGAGCAACATGGATCAAGAACAGCCCCTCGGGCTTTAATATGAAACAACAACAGCCCCTCGGGCTACAACACATCACACACACTGGGTACCCGCGCTCACTAGGGATGTACAGACTCCGGGAGAGGTCCCTTATGGCCCAAGCGCAATATCAAGCCATCTCGTGGCATAATCAAACAGGCTCTCGGCCTCATAACAATCACAAGCCACCTCGTGGCATAATAAATCTAGCCCTTGGCCTCTCATATATCACAATCGGTACCACATGCTGCGGCGCGCAGCCCGATCACATAGTATCCTCACAACACAGGCCCTTGGCCTCACTCAGTCATATCTCACTCAAGCCCCTCGGGCTGACAGTAAAATAAGTACTCGGCTCAAAATCATTTATGAAATCAGAAAAAATGAATAAAACCGAGTTATGAAAAACAGTAAGAAAATAGCATGACTGAGTGCAAACATTAACCAAAACAGTGAGGTAAAACAGTAGTGAAATCCCCTAAGGGTCCAAACAATCGGCACAAGGCCCAGACACAACATTTAGCCCCAAACACAATAATATTTTCCAAAGTATAACAATATCGAATAGTTTTCAAGTAAAATACGCGACTTATTAGTCCTACGGGATGGACCAAGTCACAATCCCCAATGGTGCTCGATCCCACGCTCGTCATCTAGCGTGTGCGTCACCTCAAAGTAGCACATCGATGTGAAATTCGGGGTTTCATACCCTCAGAACAGTATTTACAATCACTACTTACCTCTATCCGGTCCAAACTCTAGCTCGCAATGCCTTAGCCTCTCAAATCGGCCTTCGAATGCTCCAAATCTAGCAAAAAGCAGATTCACACCATCAAAATATGCTAAGGGAACAAAGCCCATTCGAAAATATCCAATTTACACCAAAAATCCTGAAATTGGCCAAACCCGGCCCCCGGGACCACGTATCGGAATTGATAAAAATCACAGCAATAGAATCCTTACACTCTCACGAGTTCGTACATACCAAGAACATCAAAATCCGACATCAAATGCCTATTCAAATCCCCAAAAGAATTTTCAAACTTTTCTTCCATTTTTCCCAATTTCCACTCTAATTTCTCAATTTATATGATAATAATCAAGACATAATCATGGTGTTCAACCAAATTTTAGTTAACAACATTTACCCTAATCAATCCTCTGAAAATCCCTTAAAAAATTGCCTCAATCCGAGCTCCATAGCTCCAAAAATGCAAAAATAGCCGAATCCCTCGAAATAGAGTACTTTATAATCTGCCCAGGCATTTACCCTATGCTATTGCGGACAAACTAATGCGATAGCGAAGCACAAAATTTTCCAGCCCTTCTTTTACTCTATGCGATCGCGGCCATTCCTCCGCGATTGCGTAGTCCAAATTTTTCCAACAGCCTTCTCCAACTCTTCCGGACAGACTCTAGTATAATAGTCAGAACTTTTTGCACAAAACTCCAAATTACAATTGGTTTAACTTTCTGAAACCTAGACATCAAAGGCTACAATATTCATTTTTGGATCATCTTCAAATTCCTTATAGATTATGAGATATAAGCTTCCAAAGTCGGGTCAGTGCAGCATAAATTTTACTCTATGCGATCGCGGGAAGACAGGAAATCGCATAGAACAGCTCCATTTTTTCAAATTTTCTCTATGCTAACGTGGCCAGATCTACGCTAACGCACTGTACACCCCTGAAGCCAAAAACCAGTAACTAGAAATGGCCTAGAAATAGTTCGAAACCACCCCGAAACTCACCCGAGGCCCTCGGGACCTCAACCAAACATGCCAACACATCCCATATCATCATTCAAACTTGTTCCAAACTTCGGAACGCTCGAAACAACATCAAAACATCGAATCACCCTCGGATTCAAGCCTAAGAATTCCAAAACTTCCGAATTCCGAATTCGATCAAAAAGTCAATCAAACCTCGTCCGAATGACTTAAATTTTGCACACACGTCACAAATGACACAACAGACCTACTCCAACTTCCAGAATTCCATTCCGACCCCTATATAAAATCTCACCTATCAAGCGGAAATCGTAAAAATTCTAATTTCGCCAGTTCAAGCCTATATCTAATCCGGACCTCCCAAACACATTCCGATCATGCTCCTAAGTCTCAAATCACCTAACGGAGCTAACCAAATCATAAAAATTCCAATCCGAGGTCATATACTAACAAATCAAAACTTGGTCAACCTTTCAAATTTTAAGCTTCTAACTGATAATTGTTCTTCCAAATTTATTCCGATTATTTTGAAAACCAAAACTGACAATTTACATAAGTCATAATATATCACAAGGGGCTAGTCATGCCCGAGAACTGGCGAGCGAAATGCAAAAGCTCAAAACGGCAGGTCGGGTCATTACATCCTCCCCCACTTAAACAAACGTTCGTCCTCGAACGTGCCCAGAGTTGTTCCGAAAACCATCAAATCTCTGTGTAACCCTTCCATGCACATACCCGGGGGTTATCCCACGTTACCCTATCTCATATAGGTCCGATAACACAATATAACTGAATCCAACCTAGCCCATAAACCTTAGAACCACATTTCCACTTCTGAAATCATCTATAAGATCAGAATCTCACATCTATACTTTGCATAAGTCTGAACAAGCTGTAACAAACCATACCTGCAGCCTCAGATGCAATTACATGATATACCACATAGCTCAAACTCTCGTAGCGATAACTTCTAATCACAACAGTTGCTCAGAACAACCGAATATCGATAATAAACCTCTTATCAAATAAAGCCTCATTCCAACACATCCGTATACTGGTAATGATAAATGAAACACATAGAAAGTCATAACCATTCCTCAGATCAACCATTCGTGAAGCCACTTCTCCTTTGGCAAGGACCATAGCAAATTTCTAAGCCGAACATCGATATTATCCTTCCAACATGCTGAAATCTAATTTGTTTGTATTCATTCTAGATCCCAACGATCTCATCTAATCCAACACAACTACTCTGGTGACATGACACATCAATACCATCAAAAGCCACAACTCGTGCAATCCGTACACCAATAAGCAACAGTCCGAACGTACTCAAATCATGAAAAATGACTCAAATGAGAGAGCTGTACCGCAAGCTCACCAGTACCACCTCAACACAATGCTGAGAACCCATCACACGTCGTAGAACCAGAACACACGAATCTAACCCGAAGGATCATACCTCCACATAACTTCGCTCCAATGCGCGACCTCATCCAAACACTGGTCCACATGAAACACCTCAAGTCACTATGCTCAAATGGACAACCACGCGCAATTTGATGCCTAGAACCAAAAGCAAATCATCATAACCACGGAGAAGCAATTGACATAACATCACACAAACCCGAAAGGACACAACCGATACGCCATCCGCCGAGCAATACCCAATACTCTTCCCACTCGAATTCCACTGAGAGACTCAAATAAAACCGCACCACATGTGCCTATAACCAATAAATCCTAACGCCTCGCAACACGGAAAGGTAACTCATAGATCTCCCCAGATCACTAATAAACTCAATAACAATCGAATCAACACATCCCTAATACTCGATCATCCCACGAGGGGTACTTATAAAATTCTTCTGTGCCACCGAGCAAATCTTGAATATCAACAGTCGATCAGACAAGATAGTGCCGCAATACCAATGAAGTATCCATAACTCAAACACATCACCCTTTCTGAAATGTATACCCTCATCAAGCCACACCAATCAGTGATCTCATTTATCTAGTCATCTGAAGTTGTCCATGCTGCCTAAGAATTTATGACCTTCCTTTCAAAATTGAACCGTAACCTTACCATGTAAATCTAAACCCCACACAACATACCGCATATACCATACCATCCTATGATAAATATGAGAACTTCATAATCCACTCCGAGCTACAAGCAACTACGTACTCAACCAGCCAAGAACTTTTCCATTTGATCCCATCTAGGAGAAAATCACTATACATCCCATGCTCCTCATGCCAATAGAAAATATACATCTCTAACCGTGGTAGAAATTATCAAGAACTCTACGAGTCCCCTTTGCACAAAACCGAACCATCAGGACTGACTCCTTCTAACTCAACCAAGCTACACTAGACATCAAAACCTAAGAGCATTGCCACGAAACACCTGTGGAAACCCACCACTTCATAAGCACCCAAGAACCAATCATATCTATTACCATGCTGATCCAGCCTACTACCAAGTTGTCCTAATCCTCTGAGTTCCTTCCGAATTACCTTCAAATTTATATTTTTCCTTTCTAGTACATCACTATCCTTAACTAAAACTTGCCCCCACAAACTTTAACGTAAAAACACACCAGCTAAGGCTCATAAGCCGCTGAATTCTCTCTTAAATATTCTCAAAAGCACCACATTCAAAATACCTACCCTGAAAGGACTTCCTGCGAATCCAAGGCCATTACCTTTACCTTCCTGATACTGCTATATAGAACCCCATAATGATATAGAAATACTACTAGTCTTGACACCTTCTAGTGCAACCTTAGTTTCTAGCAACACATACAACTTGGAAATCTCCAATTATTACATGTAAAATCTTGAACCCACTAGAACCATTCTCGAGAGTCATCCACTCTGACCGATCAAACGGACCGGACGATCTGTGCTCCATTAGCATTCCAACATCGCAAAATGTAACCTCACCTTAATGCAACCAAGCAACTTCATGATCTATGCACCGCATATCCTTTACCAATAACAACTCAAGTCATTCCACGGTTCTCATACACCTATAATGCATAGCATAACCGTTATTGAAATTTCCTTTACTCGAGCCATCCTCGATCTCAGCCTCCTTAAGCCATAACCGATTCACCAGTACGCCTCCAACTGGAACCAACATAGCACATAACCGTGCAATTAACTAGTTAATAGCAGACTCCCCCACTTGGCTCAAAGCCATAGATCAAAACACACAATAACTCCTAATGCATATACTCTATTACTGCCATAACACCATAGTAAGATTGAATTAAATTCTTCATGAGCTCGTGCAACACAGACCATCTAGTACTTCAAATCTTCTGCAAATCTCACATTCACCCTCGTAACAGTCAAGACCACTCTCTTAAGCGATCAAAATTCAAATTGTAGCACATATATTTCCCTGGTAATAGAGATCCCGCTACAAAATAACATAGGGATCACACAATTTCAGCACACTCCGCAGGAGATAACCCACCTGCTTCGCCTCAAACTAACATCTCTTTATACCCTTCCACCATCCTAAACATCATGAAATCACTTAATCTTCATGGGTCTGAACTCATATCACGATATGAAATCTACTTCATTCCCTAACCAGAAAACATGGAAAGATCCTTCAACACGCCCATACCTTGGGGCTACATATCAAATCAAGATGGAATTCAAGCACCAAATAGTTCTTTCTACCCTCAAGCAGACCCTTCTCGTCTCATTCAAATCATTTGAACATTGTCACACCTCCTTTTTTACACACCTACCCCGAAGGATAGTGTATAAGGGAGTTTTTCCAATTAAAGTGACATTATTCGAAATGGGATTATTTATTTATTCAGAGTCGCCACTTGGGATAGATTTGGCTTTTGGTGTCCCAAGTCACTAGTTTATCTTGAATCCCAAATCGAGGAAATTTCGACTTTCCAAATGAAGTCTGCGAACCAGAAATTCTGACTAAGGAATTCTGTTGACCCGGGGGAAGGTGTTAGGCAACCCCGGATCCCGTGGTTCTAGCATGGTCGCTTAAACTATTATAAATGGCCTAATATCTGATTTTAAAACATGTTCATACTATAGTGAAATTTTAAAAATTATTTACCGCTTTTAATTAATTTTTAAGGAAGGTTGAACGCCGTTTAAAACGTGTTTTTGGATCACGTCACATGAAATACACCCGGATCTGCGACACATTTTATTCAATATTTTGGGAATTGGATTTGGGTCACATGAAATGCACACCCGAGTTTAGGAAGGTAAAATTATTAAATAACGAGCCTAAAGCAACTAACGCGTTGTTAACTTTGCGAGAGGCCATGAAAATTCGCTAAATGGCACGTCCCGAGTTCTAAAGATTTTAAAGGTAAAATTAAACAGGGCCACGCGATTTATGATTTTTGTTTGGCGCGGCACGCCTCAAATTATTTTAAAAGGATGTCCTAAAAATGAACTATTATTATCTATTAAGGATTGTCTCTAAAACACTTAGTTAACTAACGCTATGAATTAATTATTATTGAAGGTATTCAAAAGGTTCGGGCCTCAAGATTAGGTCCAAACTTAAACAAGGGAAACTTCCATTATTGAAGATCTCTTAGTTCAAATCTGCCACCTAAATTGAAAGGCCCAAAGCTTATATTTCAAATTAAACCCACAATTTAAAATGGATTCAGGCCCTCAGTATATTGGGCTTTGAAACCAGCCCGAGCATGAGGAAAATTCGGTCAACTCTTATAAGAAGTTGCCCAGTCGTGGGCTTCTGCACAGGCCCAACTGATTTAACGAGCTGATAATAACTGTCTGTGTGCAAAGCCCCAGCTGTAAAGCTGATTGCTACATTTGGGCCTCTAAACAGGACCAATTCAATCATCTGGGCAATTCATTGTTGGCCCAGGTACAATAACTGGATTTTGAATTTTGGCATCCTCTTTTGAGTTTTAAATTGCAGTAAACAATTACCTTCAGGAACTAAAACAATTCAACCTAATTATAACAATTAAACAATCACAATGACTAAAACGATTTCAAATAACTGGACATGTTAAACAACTAAATAGATAGACTACTCATGATCCAATTTTAGAGTAACTGAAACGTTTCAAAATAACTAAACCAAATTAAAACATATTTTCTAGATTGTATATGTGCCAAAGCAAGCAGATAAAATGCTTCAGTTTACATGCTAATTTTAAATTTAAACTTCAGGCTTGTATTTAGATTGTATACATCCTGATGCAACACACACTCAGTCTAGAGTTTATTTCAGAATAACATCTAAACCTGTATAATATATTTGCAGCGTTCATTGGACACGAATCTAAGCATAACTCTAATTCAACATCCATACTAACATGATATAAGGTTTTTAAATGAAACTAAGCTATACTAAAACTATACTAGATAGAACACTTATAATATGCTGAAAAGTGGTCCAAACAGTCCAGTTACAATCAATCCAAACAGTCCTATTAATACAAATAAGGCATTGTCCAAATAACTCAATTATGCTAAGCCTCTAAGATAAGTAAAACAACAGAAAATTTATGTTAAAACAAGTAATTGCTCATCATTTATCTTCAAATTTATTCACACAGGTTGATCCAATCTTCACATATCACTTGAGGCCAAAGGAATACCTGGAATTCGAATAGAAATAGGAAAATGAGGGTCAGCAGGGCAGCAGCAACACAACAGTGTTTAATTTCAAACAGGGAATCAACAATTCCAAGTCAAAACCCAGGAAATAAAGGCAGGATGCAGTAAACCTCCAAAATAGGCTTCAATCAACCAAAAAATCAACTGAATTAGGACTAAATTTTGATGAATCAAGGTGATCCTTCAGCAGGCAAATTCTTACTAATTTCAGAACTTAGAAGTGAATTTCAGCTGTTGAAATTGGATGAAACAGTGTGATTTTGAATTTTAGTAGTTTTCAGGCTCTAAAACTTTTGAATTTCGGATATGTAACCCTCTAAAACTTCTAAAACTTTCATTGCAAGGCAAGGGTACTGCCCTTTTATAGACAAAAACTCGGGCAACCTTCAGATTTCCTTTTACACCCTAGGTCCCTCTTTTATTTTCAGTTTTTAACTACTTAGCCGTTCAATTCATGACTTGTTGGTCAAGTTATACTATCAAGTTCCTGAATTTCAAATTAAAACCCCAATCTAGAAGGTTCTGGGGTGTTCCAATTCAGTTACTGCAAGATTCTTTTATTGTAGAATGCCTATACTACCCTTGAATTATTTCTGAAATTACTAACCTAGGCTAAACCAACCCCAGCCCCTTTTAACTAAACCATGGTTACCTACCCAAAGAGCTGGAAATGATCAGCTATAACAAAACATTTAACATAATTAAACTACACCTATTTTAATCCTAAATTAATCCAAAATACTGAATCATGTATTTAAACTAACATCAATACGAACAGAGAAGAAATCAAAAACTTAAGCCAACTGCATTTCAAAACCTAGAATACTAATTACTGCCAAAAAGAATAAAAATAAAACATAAAGAAACATGAATGGATTAACAGAAAACTAATGTTAAAAACAAGGAATTCAAATAAAGAAGAAAGAATAGAGAAATTTACCTATGTAAGGCTTGAACAGGGGTTGGATTCCGATTCGAGTCCCAAAATGGTGTTAGATGAAGCATCATTTTGTGACTCAAATCGATCTCTGGGCTCAAAGAATTGGGAAAAATTCAAACAACTTCGGCGTCTAGGGTTCTGCCCTTCTTCGATTTAAAATTCGAGAACTTTGGGCGAGATTCGAAGGAAACCAGTTAGGGTTTTGGGAAGAGGGAGGTGAGGAGAGTTTGGGGTGTGATTTTGGGGAGGTTTGGGAGGCGGCGTTAGGGTTTTGTAGATTCGAGCCGCTTGGGTGGGATTTGAAGAAAACTGAACTTGGATTTGGAACGAGGAGGAGGAGGAGGAGGTGCTGTGGTATATTTTTGGGAGCATTTGGAGACTTTCTGCCGGCGGAGGCGATTTCCGGCAGGCGTGGGACGGCGGGGGACGGTGGAGGACGGTGGTATGTATTAGGGGTGTTAGAGACGATGCTCGTGGGGGGGGGGGGGGTAGGTAGGGGCCTTCCAACATTTTTATATCCCAAAACCAAGTTAGTTCCGGACCGTTGGATTGATGAGATCCAACGGTCATGATTAAAAGATTGGGAAACGGTGTCGTTTTGATACTAAAGGGACTGGACCGGGCATTTGGGCTTGTTGATCGGGTATCCTTGGGGTTGGCTTGGGCTGGTATTTGTTTTAACATTGGCCCAAAAGCTTGTAAAGCTTTAATATGCCAGCTTTGTTTTCTTTATTTCCCATTTCAATTAATTCCTCTTTCTTTTATTTTCTTTCATTTTCATTTCATTTTTTTAAAATGAAAAGTCCTGATTTAACTCTAATTTTCTAAAATTAACTAAATCCTAATTTAAAAAGAAAGCTAAGAAAAAATCGAAATTAAAAGTGAAAAAATGCAAAAGGACTATTTTTGTTATTTTCTCTTATTTTGTGATGTTAATTAACTAATAGAACTAAAAATATAAAAAACGAGATCCTAAATGCAAATGTGCTATGTGTTTTTGTATTTTTTATGAATTATATCAATTAAAAATGCACACAAAAAATGCAAACAAGCACAAATCATGCAATTAAATCCTAAAAAAACAAATAATTAAAGGAAAAATCCTAATTTTATGAATTCTATAGGAATAATTCAAGCGAGGAAAAAATCACCTGCTCACAGCTGCCCCTCTTTGCTCAGAGACACGAAGGGTTTTTGGGCAAAGATAAATGAGCAATTACGAGATATTTTTGCCTGCTTGGCACTCCATGAGAAGCATTTTTGAAAAACGTCTGACCGAACCCTGCTTCAGAGGTTGCCTACATATACTTGGCTATAAAGGAATCAGGTCAGTGTAGTTCTGGATGTTTTGGTAGCTGGGACTACCAGGAGCTGTGATTTCACTACTGTTGCTGCTGCTACTGCTTGCTGACCTCCACCAAAAGGAAAATCAAAGCGAAGCTAGCTATGCCTATCAACTATGAGTTACAAGATTCCTATCTATATATCTCTTGAAGTTTGATCTTGAGTCTTAGCTAATTTTTCCGTGGACTCCTATCTGAATCTTGATGCTCGCAAGCTGTAGGTGTTGTTTCTTTCTTCAGCATTGTGTCGAAGCGGGACAGGCGGAGCTTGTGGCTTCAATCAAGTTTTGAGCAGTCCGCATCTCTGTTCACTTCAGCATTTGAATTCACTTCTTTTTGTGCTTTTCTTCTCTTCTTTATTCTGGATTGAGACTCATCCTTTTGGTCATCTCGAATCCCTGTGCCTCGAGGTCAAACCTCCTCAGACACCAAAACAAACAAACGAACAAAATTTTTCTGCCCCAGTTTTCACTAGGAAAATTTCGTGAGTTATTTGTGACAAAATCTTAACTCATTCTCTCTTTTTATTTTTTTTATTTTCAAGAATTGTATTTATCTATGATAGAAAAAATTAGGAATTGGAGGCCCTATGTCTAAAAAGGCGCAACTCAGGGATTGGAGCCCTAATGTTGGCAAAAGGTAAAAAGCTCAATTCAGGGATTGGAGCCCTAATGTTGGCTAAAGGGAAAAACGCTCAACTCAGGGATTGGAGCCTAATGTTGGCGTAAGGAAAAAACGGCGGGATTGGAGCCCTAATGTTGGCTAAAGGAAAAACGCTCAACTCAGGGATTGGAGCCCTAATGTCGGCTAAGGGAAAAAATGCTAAACTCAGGGATTGGAGCCTTAATGTTGGCTAAAGGAAAAACGCTCAACTCAGGGATTGGAGCCCTAATGTTGGCTAAAGGAAAAACGCTCAACTCAGGGATTGGAGCCCTGGTGTCGGCTAAGGGAAAAAACATACAACTCAGGGATTGGAGCCCTAATGTTGGCTAAGGGAAAAATGCTCAACTCAGGGATTGGAGCCCTAATGTTGGCTAAAGGGAAAAACGCTCAACTCAGGGATTGGAGCCCTAATGTTGGCTAAAGGGAAAAACACTCAACTTAGGGATTAGTGCCCTAATGTTGGCTAAAGGGAAAAGTGCTTAACTCAGGGATTGGAGCCCTAATGTTGGCTAAAGGGAAAAACGCTCAACTCAGGGATTGGAGCCCTAATGTTGGCTAAAGGAAAAACGCTCAACTCAGGGATTGGAGCCCTAATGTTGGCTAAAGAGAAAAACGCTC
Source organism: Nicotiana attenuata (assembly GCF_001879085.1). Taxonomy (NCBI): domain Eukaryota; kingdom Viridiplantae; phylum Streptophyta; class Magnoliopsida; order Solanales; family Solanaceae; genus Nicotiana; species Nicotiana attenuata. Next base: position 147,801 of record NW_017672694.1, on the reverse strand, counting down.
AACTCAGGGATTGGAGCCCTAATGTTGGCTAAGGGAAAAATCGCTCAACTCAGGGATTGGAGCCCTAATGTTGGCTAAAGGAAAAACGTTCAACTCAGGGATTGGAGCCCTAATGTTAGCTAAGAGGAAAAAAGCTCAACTCAGGGATTGGAGCCCTAATGTTGGCTAAAGGGAAAAACGCTAAACTCAGGGATTGGAGCCCTAATGTTGGCTAAAGGAAAAACGCTCAACTCAGGGATTGGAGCCCTAATGTTGGCTAACAAAGTAATAGTTCGATATTGGGAACTCTAAACTATCCTTTTTTTGGGATTCTTTTGTTATCTCTTTTTCTCTTTTTTCATTTTCGATAAGATGCAGGAAAGAACTTGGAGGAAACTTCCCTTTTGCATTGATTATTTGCTGCAAAGCTGTGTCAGCACTTGCGCGTTTATTTTCTTTTGGCTTCACCTGCTTTTGCGCGGTTTCCTGGATTGCACCTGTTTCAATTTTCAAACAAAGAACAATTGTTAGTTTGAAACGATGGTTGGTTTTGTGGCCTTGATTGCTTGATCCCGGCCTAGCTTCTGTCGAGAACCTCTGTTGCTTGCTGGTTTTGAAGATTCTTCTCTTTTTCAAACCGGATGGCTCATCTTTCAGGATTTCATGACAACTCGCCCGCGTGGGGCTCCGGCCTTTCACTTTATTCTTCCTTTAAGACCTTTGTCCTTGACTTTTTTGTTTTTCTCTTTCTTTAACTTTGATTTTGAAGCATCCGCCATCATGGCCAGTTGGGATTGACTTGATGCACCTGATGAGGCTGGGTACTTTTCTTTTGCTTTTGTTAGGGAGAGCCCTGTAGGCCAGTCCTGCAACCTTTTCTTTGTACTAATTTCGGGAACAAAGTTAGACCGAAAGGGATTTCAAGGAAAAAGTAGACAAAAGGCAAGAAAATGAATTTAAAGAGAAGCGTCCGTTTCGGGGAGAAAAGAAGGACTTATCTGGGGTGCATGCAGGCTTCAAATAGACATGACATGCTTCTTGGACTGGATGCCTGACCCGCACAAACTTTCCATACTTCTCATAAACTCATTGACCCGTGTTTCAGATCCAGGGAATCTTGCCAGGACTCTTTGAATGGTTGGAGATGTCTTCTTTTCGATCGACGACGCCCTTTGCGGGTTTTCACCAGTTGACCTCTCTCATTTCTCTTCTCACCGTCGCCCGATAGTGCTCTTTACGAGTTTTCACTAAGCGGACTCTCTCATTTTCAATTTCTCTACTCACCGTCGCCTTATGGTGCCCGTAGGTTTTCACCGATAAGACTCTCTCATTTTATTTCTCTCAATTTGATTGCATCAGATTACAACAATGATGTTTTCAATTCCCACACCTTTGCCAATTGATCGGAAGGACTTGGACAAGGTTTGTTGGGTAACAAGAATCTTGGATGGAATTACAACTTTAGAACCGTTTTTGTGGGCTCATTGCCGAGCCATTATATCGTCTGCCCCAGTTTCACTTTTTGGGGGAATTGGGATTTTTTTTTTGGTGTGACTGAACCCCAGAGAGAGGCTGCCTATGTATCCTTTCGGAATCAAGTCAGACGTAGTTCAGGCAAACATTTGTTTTTGGTTGTTTTATTTTTGTTTTGTTTTGTTTTCTTTTCTTCTTTGTTTTTCATTTTTCTTTTCTTTTTTTTCTTTCTTTTGTTTTTTTCTCTTTTTTTTCCTTGTTTTTCTTTTTTTTCTTTTTTTCTTTTCAATAGTACTTTCGGGTTCCAAAGAGGGCAATCAAAGAAGAGTAACCGGCTCAAATGGGTTCGCAAAGGGTTGATAGTGTTTGGGTAGTGTGACGACCCGACCCGTCGTCACATGAGTTACCGCCCCGTTTTCTCCATTTTCGGTTTCCTTCTGTGTTATTATACGAGTTTTGTGTGAATGAGTTGATTTGGATTATTCTGGATGGAAATGAGACACTTAGTCACTTCAAGGAAGGTTTGTTTTGGAAAAGTCAACCGGATGTTGACTATTGAGTTAGAGGGCTCGGATGTGATTTCCGGTGATTTGGTTAGCTTCAGGGGATGATTTGTGACTTAGGAGCGTGATCGGAATTTATTTTGGAAGTCCGGTGTAGAATTAGGCTTGAATTGGCGAAGTTAGTATTTTGGCTAATTCCGGTTGATGGGTGAGATTTTGATCCGAGGGTCGGAATGGAATTCCGAGAGTTTCTATAGCTTCATTAGGTGATTTTGGATATGTGTGCAAAATTTCAGGTCATTCGGACGTCGTTTGGTCGGGATTTTGATCGAATGCGTGTTTCGGAAGTTTTTTGAAGAACTTAGGCTTGAATCCGATGTGATTTGATGGTTTTAGTGTTGTTTGATGTGTTTCGATGATTGGATCAAGTTTGAATGACGCTTTAGGATGTGTTGGTGCTTTTGGTTGAGGTCCCGGGGCCCTCGGGATGATTTCGGATGGTCAATCGGACCAAGTTTGGCTCGTAAAAGTTGTAGGTTTCAGCAGTTATTGATTTATTACTCGAACTCAGTCATATTATTTCTCCACTATTTTACAACTCAGCCACTTTTATTCAGATTTGAGTCTTAAATGATATTTTAAATGATAATTTGGGCTGAGGACTACTGTTTTACTAATGCCCGAGGGGCATGTGATGATATTCTGACTGAGTGTGGCCGAGGGCCAGATGTGAGGATACACTGAGGGATGTGAGGCCGAGGGCCTGGATGTGAGGATTATATATGGATTGGACTGCACGCCGCAGTAGTATATTATATGGATCGGACTGCACGCCGCTGTATGTATATATTGGATCGGACTGCACGCCGCAATGATATAGCGCTGGGGCTGTAGGAGCCCCTCCGGAGTCTGCACCCCCACAGTGAGCGTGAGTACCCATATGGATCGGGCTGCACGCCGCAGCGATATGTGGATCGGGCTGCACGTCGCAACGGTTACTATGTGATACTGTTCTGAGAGTGATCTCAGAGAGAGAGCCCGAGGGGCTGAGAGTGTTGTTGAGAGTGAGCCCGAGGGGCTGGTTCAGTTTGAGATATTGTCCAAGGGGCGAGCTTTTATGTGCTCATTTTGCATACTTCTTTGCCTTTTACCTGTTATACTGTGGTATTCGTTCCCGAGGGGCGGATTTTCTATGCCAGCACTAACTAATTTGAAATCTTTTTTTTGTAATTATTGAAAAGACCATTTTCAAAAGAGATTTGAACTGACCCAAAACATTTCTAAAGATTTCACCGATTTTCCTGTTTTCTCATAAATTGTACCCGACTTCTGTATAGCTTGGTCGTTGCTTTACGTGATTTCTTGCTGCTCAGTTATTATTTACTTTTATTACTCACTGAGTTGGAGTACTCACTTTACTCCCTGCACCTCGCGTGCAGATGCAGATATTGTTCACCCGGTAGCGAGTATTTGAGCTGGTTGAGGATTTTGCTATCGTAGCTGAGTAAGGTGACCGCCAGCGTTCGCGGCACCGGATTTCTTCCTTTTGATTTCCAGATTTTCTTTTATGTATTACAGGCTTTGTGGTTGTATCAAAAAATCCCTTCTAGATGCTCGTGACTTGTGACATCCCGGTCGGGCTGTATTGGGTTGTAATTACATTAGTTAATATCATTAATTTATATTCGAACTGTTATATAATTGATTAACTGCTTTAAAGTGGTATTCTGAAATGGTCTGGCTGGCCTTGTCTTCACGAGAGGCGCCACCACGATCGAAGCGGGGTTTGGGTCGTGACATGTTGGTATCAGAGCCTAGGTTACTAGGTCTCACGAGTCATGCGCAGGTTTAGTAGTGTCTCGCAGATCGGTACGGAGACGTCTGTATTTATCCTCGAGAGGCAGCAGAACCTTTAGGAAAACTTCACCTTCTTGAATTCTTATCGTGCGTCCTTGATTCAGCTTGAAAAGAAACTTTTGAAATTCCTTCCACGTGATCGTATACGCGCACGAGCTCTCAGTATCAGATGTGCCTTGATGTCTTGTGATTTCCCGATCAAGGGGCGAGATGTAATCTCCGTGAGTATATGTTGGGCCAGTCTAGAGGACTTGAGGCCGGATCTATGCCTATGGATTGAGCACCGATGTGCTGATTGTGTGAGCAAGTGTTTTGAACTTATATGTTAGGTATTGTCCCTATTAGCCGGAATGGCGGTTGGATATCCATGTGATATGTTAGTACTGGGAGATGTATCTATGTGACTTGATAGTGACGAAGAAGTTTGCTGGATAATAGATGAACTATTAAGTGTTCGTTTCCTATTGTGATTTGATGTGTTGCCCGAGTATGAGCGTGTGAAGAATATTTTCGTGTCTCCTAGTTGGGGAGTGAAATTACATGTGGCGGTATGAGTTCAGACCCAGGAAGACTAAATGACTGTGTAATGGGTATAACGGTGGAAGGTATGCTGAAATACTAAATTGAGGCGGAGCGGGTGGGTTATCTCCTGCGGAGTGTTCTTAAGTGGTATGATCCTTATGCGTATGTTAGAAGATTTCATGTGTAATTGAATGGCACGTGTTGAAATTTGAGAATTCGGGTAGCTTAAGAGAGTAAACTCAACTGATGTGGGAATGCATGCGAGGTTTGCAGAGGATTACAGTACCAGATGATCTGTGTTTTCACAAACTAGTGGATGATTTTAGTTTAATCTCACTATGATATTGTGGAATAATTAGAGTAAAAGTATTATGGGTTATTGAGTGTGTCTTGATATATGGATTCGAGCCAAGTTGGGGAGGCTGCTGTGGATTAGCTGATTGCACGGTTATGTGCTATGTTGGTTCCTTTTCGAGGTATGCTGGCGGATCAGTTCTGGTTGCAGAAATTGAGCCGAGGATGGCACGAGAGCAGAATTTTTTTGGCAAGAGTTATATGGTGCTCCGTAGATGTGTGAAAGTAATAGGATGTCTAGAGTTGTTGTTGGTAAAGAATTCTCGGTGCATAGAGCGGGAAGTTGCTTGGTGGTATTAGAATGAGGATCTCATTTGCGGTATCGGAGTGCCAATAAGGCACGAGTGGTTCTGTTCGTTAAGTCAGGTAAGTGCAGTTTGAATAAGAATGAATGGCTCTCGAGAATGGTTTTAATGTGTTCAAGATTCTACATGTAACAATCGGGTGTCTTAAGGTTGTGTATGTATTTAGAGAGTGTGTTTTCATTGGAAAATGTCAAGACTTGTGGTATTTTTATGTTATCATGGGATTCTATGCATCAGTATCAGGAAAATAAAGGTAACGAATTTAGATCCGCAGGAAGTTCTTCAGAGTAAAGTATTCTGGAATGTGGTATTTCTGAGAACATTTGAGAGAGTATTCAGTGGCTTATGGGTCTTAGACAGTGTGGTCTTGTGCTTGGGTCTCGTGAAGTGAGCCTGGGTTGAGGAACTGTGGTGCTACAACAAGAGGGAATATCAAGTTGATGATGAATCAGAAGGGAAATTAGATAGATGGGATAGCTTGATAGTATACCGAATCGGTATGGTAAGGATATGATTAATTTTTCGTATGTTCTCGAGACAATGAGCCCTTACAGGTATTGTGCAACAAAGCTCTTGAGTGCTGACAGCTTGTCTAGTCTGGTCTAGTTAGAAGGATTCTGTCCTGACAGTTTAGCTTGTGCAGATGGAATTGAGGAAGAATTCTTGCCGGGTTTCACCGTGGTTTGGAGAATGTATATATTTCCTATGGGCATGCGAAGCATGGGATGTGTAATGATTTTCTCCCAAATGGGATCAGTGGAAGTTCTTGGTTAGATGAGTTACAGATCAGTTCTGAAAGGAAGTTCATAAAATTCTCAGGCAACGGGTAGCCTAGGTAATCAAGGAAATGGTACTACTGATTGGAAGTGATTTGACGAGAGTATGTGCCTCAGAAAAGGGGTAGTATGATTGAACTGATGATACTTCGGTGGTATTGCGGCGTTTTCCTGTTAGGTCAATTGCCGATATCTGAGTTTGTGTGATGGCACAGGGGAATTTTAGAATATCTTTCGTGGAATGATTGGGTACTTGAGGTGTGATATATATTCATATGGCAGGATTTGGGATCAAGTACGGTGACTCGTGTGCTATACGGAGTTGGAGATCGGGAGTTCTCAAATACAGGCTATGTAGCGGTTGTGGATCGTGTGTATCGGCACCGTTTAGCGGCTATTGGGATTTGGAGGCCCGAGTGGATCTTTATTTGCTTGGTATAATAGATTTTTGGATATGATACTGGGGTGTAGACTGGTTGTCTCAGTGTTGGGTTATTCTAGACTATTGTGCTATGGGCTATGCCGGAAAATGCCACAGGTTGCGGGTGGCGAGGTGCATCGAATTTTGTTCTAGCAGAGTGGTTCGTATTCTAAAGACCAGCGGGCGGCTAGGAAGGACTGCTTTTCTTAATTGGGCCTTCGTGACGGATGTCAGTGCAGAGGTTTCTACCATTGATTCAGTTCCGGTATTAAGGGACTCTTTCGGATGCGTTTCTTGTGGCCGGGCATGTCGGCGGGCGAGATTGTGGATTTCGGTATTGATTTGGTGCAGGGCACGGTATCGTACGACTCCGGCAGGAGTTATAGTAGTGGAAGGAGCAGCTTCAGGCTTCTTGGTATTGAGTTTGTTGGCAGGCCGATGTGGCTACGTATTTAGCTTGAGTTAGCTTGGATGGCCCCGAGTTGTATTGTTGAGGGGTAGGTTGATTAGATCGTTATTGAACTTGTTAGTGATCTGGGGAGATCTATGAGTTGCTTTTCGGTGTTGCGAGAAGTTGTGATTTGTTGGATATGGGCATATGTGGTGCGGTTCTATTGAGGATTTATAGAGAAAGTCGAGCGGGCAGAGTGATTGAGTGTTGCTCGGTAAATGGAGTATTGGTTATGACCTTTCGGGGTAGATTCAGGTATTCTATTTCTATGATGTGAGACGGGGTCTCAACCTTGTGTTGTAATGGTACTGATGAGCTTGAGGTACAACTCTTTCGTTTGAGTCATTTGTTATGATTTGAGTATGTTCAGACCGTTTCTTATTGGTGCGTGTATTATGCAAGTTGTGGCTTAGGCCTGTATTGAGGTGTCATATCACTAGAGTGGTGTGTTAGATTCGAGGTGATCGTTGGAGTCATTAATGGATACGAACAGATTCGGTTTCAGCTTGTTAGAAGGATAATATTGAGGTTCGGCCCGGAAATCTGTTGTGGTATTAGTCAAAGGAAGTGGCTTCATGAATGATTGATCTGAGAAATGGTTACGGTTATCGCGTGTTTCATTTGTCGTTGGCAGTATATGAAAGTGTTCGAATAAGACTTTGGCTAATAAGAGGTTTTCTACCGGTATTTGGTTATTGTGGGCAACTGCTGTGAATAGAGGCTATCGTTTCGAGTGTTTGGATTATGTGGTATATCAGATGGTCTCACCTGAGGTTGCAGGTATGGGTTATTACAGCTGGTTCAGGTTTATTCTGAATATAGACGTGAGGTTATGATCTTGTGTATGGTTTCGGAAAGTGCAATGTGGTTCAACGATTTATGGTCTAGATGGATTGTGAGATTTCAGCTATGTTGTATTATCGGGTCTATGCGAGATAGGGTGACGTGGGATCACCCCGGGTGTATGCTTGATAAGGTCTTTCAGCTATTGGTTGGCTTCTAGTACAACTCTGGGTACGCTCGAGGACGAGCGTTTGTTTAAGTTGGGGAGGATGTGACGACCCGACCCGTCGTCACATGAGTTACCGCCCTGTTTTCTCCATTTTCGGTTTCCTTATGTGTTATTATACGAGTCTTGTGTGAATGAGTTGATTTGGATTGATTCTGGATGGAAATGAGACACTTAGTCTCTTCAAGGAAGGTTTGTTTTGGAAAAGTCAACCGATGTTGACTATTGAGTTAGAGGGCTCGGATGTGATTTCCGGTGATTCGGTTAGCTTCGGGGGATGATTTGTGACTTAGGAGCGTGATCGGAATTTATTTTGGAAGTCCGGTGTAGAATTAGGCTTGAATTGGCGAAGTTAGTATTTTGGCTAATTCCGGTTGATGGGTGAGATTTTGATCCGAGGCTCGGAATGGAATTCCGAGAGTTGTTGTAGCTTCGTTAGGTGATTTTGGATATGTGTGCAAAATTTCAGGTCATTCGGACGTCGTTTGGTCGAGTTTTTGATCGAATGCGTGTTTCGGAAGTTTTTGAAGAACTTAGGCTTGAATCCGATGTGATTTGATGGTTTTAGTGTTGTTTGATGTGTTTTGATTATTGGATCAAGTTTGAATGACGTTTTAGGATGTGTTGGTGCTTTTGGTTGAGGTCCCGGGGCCCTCGGGATGATTTCGGATGGTCAATCGGACCAAGTTTGGCTCGTAAAAGTTGCAGGTTTCAGCAGTTATTGCAGAGGGGAAATTGGCCTTCGCGATCGCAGCCTTTGAGTCGCGTTCGCATAGAACTGGAAGGTGAAGCTTCGCGTTCGCGTGGTACATCCCGTGTTCGCATAAGTTTTGGGGTCAGCATGTTTTTATTCTACGCGTTCGCACTATGTGAGCCGCGTTCGCGTAGGTTTGGAAAGCGAAGCATCTCGATCGCGGAGCCCCTGTCGCGTTCGCATAGAACGTTTTTGAAGTCCTGGGAATTTGTTCATCGCGATCGCGAGCGTAGGGCCGCGATCGCATAGAAGGAAATTATAGCTGGGCAGAAGGGTTTTTATATTCATTTTTGTTCCGCGAAGCTTATGTTATTTCCACCATTTTTAAGCGAGCTTGAGAGCTATTGGACGGAATTGAAGGGGGATTTCGACTATGTGTGATTGGAGGTAAGTTCCTTGGCCTAAATACATGAAATTATGATAGATTTAACATGGAAATTGATTGAAATTCATCAAAAGGGGTAAAGCTAGGGCTTGAGAAATGGTAATGTAAAAATGGAATTTGAAGGGTCAAATGGACTCCGATTTTGGTAAATTTGATATGTATAGACTCGTGGCGAGACGAGGAATCCGGTGATGTGAATTTCATAATTTTTCGAGAAGCGGGCCCGGGGCTCGGGTTTTGCTAGTTTCGAGATTTTTGCTATTTTTTTATTGTTTTCGATTGGGTATTGTTTCCTTAGCATATTGTGATGTATTCGCTCTGATTTTAGTTAGATTCGACGCGCGTGGAGGCCGATTTGAGGGGCAAAGGCGTCGCGAGCTAGAGATTTTACCGGTTCGAGGTGAGTAATGATTGTAAATGATGTCCTGAGGGTTTGAAACCCCGGATTGCACATCGTAGTGCTATATTGAGGTGACTTGCACGCCGGATAGTGGGCGTGGGGTAGAGCACCACTGGGGATCGTGACTTGGTCCGTCCTGATTGATTAAGTTACCGCGTATTTGACTGGAATTTATTTGTTATCACTATTGTTTGGGCTGATTGCCGTATTTGGGCTTCGTGCCAATTATTTTAGCCCTTCGGGGATTATTTTCACTATTTTCCTCACTGTTTTGATTTATTACTCGAACTCAGTCATATTGTTTCTCCACTATTTTACAACTCAGCCACTTTTACTCAGATTTAAGTCTTAAATGATATTTTAAATGATAATTTGGGCTGAGGACTACTGTTTTACTAATGCCCGAGGGGAATGTGATGATATTCTGATTGAGTGTGGCCGAGGGCCAGATGTGAGGATACACTGAGGGATGTGAGGCCGAGGGCCTGGATGTGAGGATTATATATGGATCGGACTGCACGCCGCAGTAGTATATTATATGGATTGGACTGCACCCCACAGTATGTATATATTGGATCGGATTGCACGCCGTAGTGATATAGCGCTTGGGCTGTAGGATCCCCTCCGGAGTCTTCACCCACATAATGAGCGCGAGTACCCATATGGATCGGGCTGCACGCCGCAGCGAGCTAAAGCAGGGTTATTTAACTGACTTGTTCAGCGAGAACTGAAAGCAACCCTATATGAAGAATGGACAAGAGCCTCCAAAACCTCCGTCTCCAAAAAGAACAGTTAACGTGAAAGGAGGGAGAAGAGGTCAATGGTGTAACATATACAGTTGTAAAAAATATGTCAGAAGTCACGGTTACCCATGGAAAGTGTATTCTCTATGTTTTGGAGGAGGACAATGTAATGTTTGATGATGCATATGCAGATGGCTTGATAATACCTCATAATGATGCACTGGTAATATCTTTACTTGTACATGATACTAATGTTAAATGAGTTTTTATTGATCTTAGGTAGCTCCGTAAATATTATTCTTCTAAGAGTGGTCAATGAGATGCAAGCTAATGACAAGATGGTGCCGAAAGCACACACTTTATCTAAATTCGATAATTCGAGTGTCGTTACATGGAAATAATGCTTACCATATTTGCAGACGAAGTTATCAAGGTGATAGACACGGAATGACTTATAATATGATTTTTGGGAGGCCATGAATTCATGATATGGATGTTGTACCGTCTACATTACATCAAGTTATTAAGTTTCCCTCGCAATGAGAGATTCGACAAATTCGTGGAGATTAACAAGATTCTAAAAGTATCAATTCAGTTGCGGATTCAAGCATAATAAATGATGAAGCAAATAAGATTAAGCAACTAGAGAATTCAGTTGAGGATAAAATACAAACTTCAACTGAAAATAGTTCAGGATAGACGAATGTGGATTCAAGACCTGATGTCATTCAAGAGCCGGAAGAAAATGAAAATATCAAAAAAAAACAGCTGAAGAACTCGAGGCTATCCCATTATTCAAGCAATGGCCAGAAAGAAAAGTTTGTCTTGGGGAGAAAGTAAGGCCATAAATGAAAGGTGAGTTGGTCAAAATTTTAGAAGCTAATGCAGATTGCTTTGGTCGCATTCTGATATGACAAGTATACCATCGGAGGTGATGGCCCAAAAAGTGAATGAAGATCCTTTATACCCGCCAGTCAAGCAAAAGAAAAGGAAGCAAGGGCCCTTCAAAAACTAAGTAATAGAGCATGAGGTACAAAAACTTCTAAAAATCGGACTAATATGGGAGGTAAAGTATCCTAACTGGTTACCTAATATGGTAGTAGTTCCGAAATAGAATTGAAAATGGCGAGTTTGTGTAGATTATACTGATTTAAATAAAGCTTGCCCAAAAATTCATTTCCTCTACCGCATATAGATCAATTGATTGATTCTACCGCGGGACATGAGATGTTAAGTTTCTTAGATGTATATTCAGGATATAATCAAATTAAGATGGATCCCATAGATGAAGAAAAAACTTCATTAATCATAAATAGGGGGACTTATTATTACAAGGTTATGCACTTTGGTTTGAAAACCGCTATGGCCACGTATCAAAGATTGGTGACCAAAATGTTTCAAGAATACCTGGGAAATACTATGGAAGTCTACATCGATTATATGTGAGTCGAATATGCTCTAGCAGGAGACCATTTTCCACACATTTCGAGCACCTTCGAAATTCTCCGCAAATATAATATGGAGCTAAATCCAGAAAAATGTGCCTTTGGCATGGCTTCAGGTAAGTTTTTAGGTTTTCTTGTTTCTAATAGAGGTATTGAAGCGATACCTGCACAGATCAAAGCCATTGAGGAGATACCAGACATACTCATGAGCACAAAAAAGGTTCAGAGGTTGACATGAAGGATAGAAACTTTGTGAAGATTTCTTTCCAAATCTTCGGAGAAAAGTTTTAAATTCTTTTCAGTATTGAAAAAGCAAAACCAATTTGAGTGGACTAATGAATATCAACAAGCTCTTAAAAATCTAAAAGCATATCTGTCAAATCCACCCCTACCGGCTAAACCAAAGGATGGATAAACGCTACTCGTCTATCTCACCGTGTCAGAAATGGCAGTGAGTGCGGTATTGGAACGAGAAGATAAAGGTAAACTATCTCCAATTTATTATGTTAGCAAATCTTTGTTGGATGCTTAAACTCGATATCCTCACTTAGAAAAGCTTGCTTTAGCATTAATTATGGCACCTAGAAAGTTAAGACCTTATTTTCAATACCACTATATCTATGTAGTAACTGCTTATCCCCTTAGAAATATATTGCATAAGCAAGAACTGTCAGGTAGATTAGCTAAATGGGCTATAGAACTCAATGAGTATGATATCATGTACCAACCTTGAACTCTGATAAAATCACAAGTTTTAGTAGATTTTATGGCAGATTTCAGCTCAGGAATAGTTCCTGAATCTGAAAAGGAACTTCAGGTATTCACCAGATCTAATCCGGGTACTTGGATCCTATTTACTAACGGCTCCTCAAATGTTAATGGAGCGAGGATAGGTGTTGTTTTAGTCCCACGGGTAAATCATAAGACAAGCAATAAAAAAATTATCCCATTACTAACAACGAAGCGGAGTATGAGGTTGTGATTGAAGGTCTGGAGCTGGCACGAAAACTCGATGTAGAGCATATTGTAATCAAAACTGATTCGCAACTGGTAGATAACCATATTCAGGGGGACTTACATAACCAGATAGGAACGGATGCAACAATACATGGAAAAGGCACGAGAATTGATCAGACAATTTCAATCCTAGAAAATCGTGCAAATACCTAGGGAGGGAAATGTTGAAGCAGATGCACTAGCTAACACACGTCTGTTGCAGAAAATGCTATCGTAATACATATGTTTGACGCATCACTTGACCAAGATAAAAATGAGATAAATATCAATAATTTAACTTGGGATAGAAATGAATTTATTAACTTTTTACAGTACAGTATCCTACCTGGAGACAAGAAAAAGTCCAGTTACTTCGACGAAAAGCTGCTCGTTACTATTTGATTCGTGGAAACCTATATCGAAAGTTGTTTGGAGGACTTTTAGCAAGATGTCTCAAACCTTCTCAAACAGAATATATGATGAGAGAAGTACATGAGAGACATTGCGGAAATCACGCAGGAGGAAGATCCTTGGTAAAACTCTAATAAGAATAGGATACTATTGGCCAAAAATGGAATAAGACGCAGAAAATTTTGTGGCCAAATGTGACAAACGCCAAAGATATGGCAATAGCATGCATCGCCTAGCGGAGCTATTACATCGGGTTATTTCACCATGGCCTTTTATGAAGTGGGGTGTGGATATCGTGGGTCCACTGCCACAAGCTAAAGGAAAGGTACCGTTTTTATTAGTATTAACGGATTATTTTTCCAAATGGGTAGATGTAGGAGCCTTCAAATAGGTACAGAGAAATAAGTTATCCACTTTATTTGGCGAAACATTATATGCAATTTTGGAGTTCCAAGAAAAACTGTATGAGATAATGGCCCACAATTCATAATGAACGAAAATCATAGAATTTTTTCAAAGTTGGCATTAAATAGATAACTTCCTCATCTTACCACCGGTGGCCAATGACAAGCTGAATCAACAAATAAAGTTATTATTAATAATTTGAAGAAGAGATTAGAGAATTCAAAAGGCAAGTGGCCTAAAGGTGTTACGAGGAGTCTTATGGGCTTATCGAACGACAACAAAGACTGGCACAAGAGAGACCCCATTTTCACTTGTTTATGGTGTTGAAGCTTTAATTCCAGTTTAAATAGGTGAACCAAGTACAAGATTTACACAAGCAACTGAGGAATCAAACGAGGAAGAGATGCCAATGAATTTAGATTTACTCGAAGAAAGGAGTGAAGCGACTTTTTTAAGAATGGCGGCTCAGTAACAAATTATTGAGCGATACTACAACAGGAAAGCATCTTCGATACTTCAAGATTGGGGACTTTGTCCTCAAAAATAGTTTTTCAATCAACAAAAGCAGCTAGTGCATGGAAATTGAGTCAAAACTAAAAAGGTCCTTATAGGATTCGAAGCATTGCTGCAAAGGGAGCATATGATTTGGAAACCATAGAGGGCAAAGTACTACCATCAAATTAGAATGTTGTTCATTTAAAGAAGTATAACTTCAAGGAAAAAGAAGTACCCATGACCAGGGGTCACTCAAAAGTGATATTTTGTTCTTTTAAATTATACTAAAAATTTTAGATGATAGGCAAAAAGCTAGCCCGTACCAAATGATGATATTAGACCCGAGGACGCGAGGAATACTAAATTATTCCTGGTCTAGGCTACAACCTCTGTGATGGAAAAAGGGGTTAAGAAATCATCATCTAAATATATACCTTTGAGTCCTGTGTGTATATTCCTTTTCAAGGAATGGACCAAAAGGAAGGAAAAATCCAGTGCTCGAGATTTCATACTTCAAAGCTCTAAAACTAGGGGGACTATATATATAAAGGCAAAGAAGACTAAAGGTTAGAATACAAGCCTGAATCAGCCTAAGATCCAAATATTAAGCCTGTGTCAAAAACATGTGAAGCAACCTTGATAAGGTGTAAACTTGCAAGATGGACACAAGATATTACAAAGACCCAGGGCAATAATTAGTTACGGGACAATAGACTCGGAATTTTGAAACATGTTACAAAGAAAGCAGTTATTAAAGAGTTGTAAATGTTGTACAAAATGTTATATGTATTAATGAAGAATGATGTACATAATTTGAAAGTTCAAAGCATAAAACTTCCTCAAATTATTTCTTTGTCTACTTCTTTCATATATTCACACCAATATGAAGATGAGATGACATCTTCGTTAGTGTCGTTTATAAAAGGACCCCTTTTATAAAAATTCGTGTCTAGAATGTTAAATCATTCTTAATTGCAAATTTGAATACCAAATAGTGGAACAAAAACTCAAATATCAAAATAAGCGGTGAAGAAAAACAAGACTTATGTATTAAACTTGGTAAAAACAAAAACACTTGTTTGTCATCAAATCCTAGAACATAATAGGGGTAAACCAACAACTATTACAAAAAATAAAAAGAAAAAGTTTCCATCAAAAAAGTTCAAAACAAAACTAAGTAGCGAAGAACACTAAGGGCCAGCATCTAGGGAGGCATCATGCACTGGAACATCAGCAACGGGGGAAAAGGTTCAACTTAGGGAGAAGGAGCTTGAACATTAACTCTACCATGAACAAATCCATCACCTTCGGGAACTTAAAACTCGGGTGAGGAAAAGCTTTGAGGTCAAAAACCTCCTGGCTGGCTTCCACTGGGTTCTCGAGGCGAGTATTCAAAAAGGCTCAAGTATCATCTTATCCTCGAGAGCCTCATAATCGTTCTCCCACTAATCAATCTTGGCATTCAACTCTTCTTTCTTTATTTGTGAGGCATCATAGGCTATCTTCAAAGGTATAATAGAACATTCCAAAAAATTGACCGGACTTCTTCAATATGTTCCCACCTTCAGAAACCTCGACAATGATTTTCTTCATCGCCTTCTTGCTACCAAAAGGATCAACTTCTACTTGAGAAATAGCAGCAACTGGGATAGCATATCACAAATAAGGAAGCATCATAAATACAGAATGTTTTAAACAAGAAAGATATATATTGCACATAAATAAGGTAGAATTAAATCTAGTTCTGAAAAATCAATCAGAGTACCACGGATGAGACTGAAAATCTCAAGAAATTGGTGCTAATTAGGGAATGCATCTCACAAATAAGGAAGCAATTCAAAAAAAAACAATACATAATTATAGGAGAAACACACAAAAGCATATATTCAACGAAAATGTCACAGTTTTGCGGAAAGATGCATAGAATCGATGGAGTCTTTAGGTAAACAAGTAGTCAGACCTAATAATCATTAAATAGCACTTAAATCAGAGAATCCCTAAACAGGGGGTCATAGAACAGTAGAGGATTAAGACCCCTAACAACGAGAATCACAGAGAATATATGAATAGCTTCACAAGAAACAAACACACATAGTCAAAGCGGGCTAGAAAGAATTAGGGATTTCCAGCCTAGTAACTCAGATAGCAATGAAAACATAAGACGATCATTCAAAATACAGTAGAAATCACTAAACTAGAACTAAAACCATTTTTTGAAAAGGGGTTAAGAAACCCTA
This sequence comes from Nicotiana attenuata, assembly GCF_001879085.1. Taxonomy (NCBI): domain Eukaryota; kingdom Viridiplantae; phylum Streptophyta; class Magnoliopsida; order Solanales; family Solanaceae; genus Nicotiana; species Nicotiana attenuata. The sequence continues at coordinate 131,880 of NW_017672694.1, read as the reverse complement.
ATTTTGAAATTGAACGATCGTTTAAAGATGAGGTTTTTTTCAGAGAAAAGAAACGTAGAAAAGCTTCGTAATACTGTAGATCTAGAGTAGATCTAAAATAAATTGAAGAACATAGGGTTAGGGTTTCGTGAAACCTAGAGAAGAGGAAGAACCTCAGAGATGGCATCGGCTTAAGCCGGAACAAGTTGTAGACCATTACTAGATGGCCAGGGAGGCCGAAAAGTGGCATGGGACAATGGGAGGCAAGAGAACCGTTTCGAGCTCGCCTGAGGACCCCAGGGTATCATTGGACCGGTGAGAGGTAAGTAGATGACCAAGAGATGATGAAGAACCTAGGTTTCCGTTGAGAAACCAACCGGTGAAGATGGACATGACTCATCGGAGAAGAAGAAGTCAAGGAGACTTCTAGAGAGTCACAGAGAGAGATCGAGAGATAGAAAGAGAGTGAGTTGTGAAAGAATGAGGGGTCGGGGGGTTGGTTAGGGGTTAATTTAGGTAAGTTTTGATCTGGGCCGTTGATTTGAATTAATCAACGACCCAGATTGAAACAGGGATTGGGTCGGGTGTTTAAGGATTGGGCCTTGGGTTATTAGGTTAATTTAATTGGGCTGGGGTTTTGGTACATAAAGGCTGAATTGGAAATTAAAAAGGGTTATAAGTTAAATACCCCTAAAAATAGGTAAAATAATTAATAATACAGCCAATAATTATAAAAAAAATGTAATTGAGGCTAAGAAAATAAAATTAAGGTAATTAGCTAGTGTAAAAATATAAAACGACTAGTTATTGATTTTAAAATGGTATAAAATGTATAATTGTGCTATAATTGCAAAATTGCTGTAATTAGCTAAATAATGCCAAATTGGCTAATTTGTGAAATAATTAGGTCCCGATGGAATAAAATAGGATTATGAATAATATATTGAGCGGGAAAATGTCTTGAAATTATTTAAAAAACCATTTATGAATAATTATGGAATACCAAATGTTAAATAAATAGGAAAATAATTTGATAAAAATAAGGAAAATTATGAAAAAATACCAGTTATCATAAAGAGTGATTTTAAAGGTATATATGCAAGTTTGAAAAATAATTTGAGGAAAAATTGGGTATCAACAACTGCCCATCTTTTCCTGGGAAGGATAAAAGAGTTGTCGAGTAAAGTTATGATGGCCAATTTTGACCGAGTGGAAATTGTATGAAAGATTTAGGCCTTACCCTGGCTTCTGAGTTGCCTACATATCCCTGGTTTTACAAGAATTAGGTCGTATGTAGTTCACGAGTCACCGACGAAGTATACCAGTGACGTTTTATAAGGACGGACGCGAGGTGCAAGGCAAGGTGGGCAAAATGGCTTATGGGGTAGTTTGGAGAATTGGAGCGGTCCGCTCCTGCCTGCCTGGCTGTCCCTAGCCGGATTTCCTGCAATGAATAACAAGCATATATCGCGCGTGATTTAAACATGATGCAGATTCCCGTTGGACTATGAATGTTGTCTTTGGACGGTTGAGGATGACGTCCTTAGACCATGATGTCCTGGGCCATGAATTGCTTGATGCGGGATTCGCAGGCTATGAAATGATGTTCTCGGGCCATGAGGATTGTGGCTCCGAACCATGATGCCTTTGAATAATTATATGCAAGATGATAAAAGAGATCCTCGGGCCATGACATGGTGTTCTCGGGCCATGAAGATGGTACCTCTGAACGATGATGCATTCGGATAGGTTGGCGATATTTCAGCCCATGAAAAAACCAATAGTATGATGCTAACAAGAAAAAACTTAGTCTTGTGAATTAAGAGGGCAGAGCTTAGCCCGAAAGGAAACGAAGTAGATACTAGTAGAGACAATAGTTGCTTTGAAAAGTAAAGGGGAGGCAGTGTTTAGCCTCGGAAGGTAGAATGGTAGCCTTATGCAGGAAAATACAAATGCAGATGGAGGTAGCGTTTAACCTCGGAAGGCAGAATGGTAGCCTTATGCAAGAGATAAATGCAGATGGAGGTAGCGTTTAACCACGTAAGGTAGAATGGTAGCCTTATGCAAGAGATAAATGTAGATGGAGACAATGTTTAGTCTCGGAAGGCAGAATGGTAGCCTTATGCAAAAGATAAATGCAGATGGAGACAGTGCTTAGTATCTGAAGGCAGAATGGTAGCCTTATGCAAGAGACAGATGCAGATGGAGACAATGCTTAGTCTCGAAAGGCAGAATAGTAGCCTTATGCAGTGCGGGAAATAAAATATAGATGGAGACAGTGCTTAGTCTCAAAAGGCAGAATAGTAGCCTTATGCAGGAAATAAAATGACAGTAGGAGTTCTTAGCTGGTGATGAATTGCGGCGATAGGATTTTTTGAGTATTGTGATAATTGAAGCATCGTTTGTGCTGATAATAAATGTCGTCATGTGTGACGAGTTTGAGAAGCGTGTCATTGAGCAATGTGCGTCCTTCGGGAGGATAATGTGTTTTGGGGCCCTTTTAAGCTTTGTGCCTGCATCCAAAGAAAATTCGTGAGTTCTGTAAAGGGAAAGGTTTGTTCGCATTCCCTGATGGCTTTACTTGGCTCGTTTGCTTGATCATGATGATATTGTTTGTACCACAGGGGTAGCATTTGTTAAACAAGCTGCTTCAAGAAATAAATATAAATGATTTATAAAGATATGATATAAGCATATGATCTAAAATAGTTTTCTTTTGGATGAACTGACGATCGTTACGCGGTTCGAGATATTGCAACCTCTTTTTCCACGGAATTTTGAGGGTCCTCCTCAAAATTCTGCCCTTGTTTCCATTCGTGGGGGAAATGAGATTTTTATTAAAATATGACCGAACCCATAGGGCTGCCTATATATCCCTCTTAAACGGGAATCAGGTCAGGCGTAGTTCAATTACATTGTTGACAAAAGCATAAAGAATTACACATTATAACGTTTGACTGCATCTGAATTGATTGGTTTTGGCCAGACTTCTCCGTCCATTTCTGCAAGTATAAGTGCTCATCCCGTGAGTACTCTGTGAACCATGTATGGGCCCTGCCAGTTGGGAGAGAACTTCCCTTTGGCTTTCTCTTGATGTGGAAAGATTTTCTTTAACACGAGTTGCCCTGGTGTGAATCGTCTTGGCTTGATTTTCTGGTTGAAGGCCCTGGACATTCTGTTCTGGTAGAGTTGACCATGTTAAACTGCATTCATTCTCTTTCCGTCTATGAGGGCCAGTTGCTCATAATGGCTTCTCACCCATTCTGCGTCGTTGAGCTCAGCTTCTTGTATAATTCTCAGAGATGGATTTTCAACTTCGGCGGGAATGACAGCCTCTGTACCATAGACCAGCATATAGGTAGTTCCCCCGGTTAATGTGCGGACCGTGGTGCGATATCCCAATAAGGCAAATGATAACTTCTCGTGCCACTGCTTGTGCCTATCTATCATCTTCCTTAGTATCTTCTTGATGTTTTTGTTTGCGGCCTCTATGGCTCCATTCATTTGAGGTTTGTAAGCTGTGGAATTCTTGTGCCTGATCTTGAAAGTTTACGCATAGCTTTCATTAAGCCACTGTTGAGATTAGAACCATTGTCGGTGATGATTGACTCTGGACCTCCGAATAGACAAACAATGTGGTCGCGGACAAAATTGGCCACAACCATCTTGGTAACTGCTTTGTAGGTGGCTGCTTTGACCCATTTAGTAAATTAATCAATGGAAACCACGATAACACTGTGCCCGTCGGAGGTGGCAGGCTCAATTGGTCCAATGACGTCCATGCCCTAGGCGGTGAACGACCATGGTGAACTTGTTGTGTTGAGCTCACTTGGATGTAGCTTTATCATATCTCCATGTATCTAACAGCGGTGGCATTTTTGTACGTACTGGATGCAGTCTATTTCCATGGTCATCCAGAAGTAACCAGCTCGAAGTATCTTCTTTGCTAGAACAAAACCGTTCATACGTGGGCCGCAGGTCCCAACATGAATTTCCTCAAGTAATCTTGATACTTCTTTTGCGTCGACGCACCTTAGCAATCCCAAATCGGGAGTCCTACTATATAGGATTCCTCTGCTGTGAAAGAAATTGTTGGACAATCTTCGAAGTGTGCGTTTCTGAGTGGCGCTTACAAGCTCTGGTATTCTCATTTTGCCAAATATTCCTTGATATCATGAAACCAAGGTTTTTCGTCTGCTTTCTCTTCAACATGGGCACAGTAAGCTGGCTGATTCTGGATTTTCACCGGGATGGGATCAATGAAATTCTTGTCTGGATGTTGGATCATTGAGGACAGAGTAGCCAAAGCATCAACGAATTTATTCTGGATTCTGGGGACATGCCGGAATTCTATCTTTGTGAATCTCTTACTCAATTCCTAAACATGATGCGGATAGGGCAATGTCTTGGAGTTCTTGGTTGCCCATTCTCCCGATACCTGATGTACCAATAAGTCTTAGTCACCAATCACTAACAGCTTCTGGATGTTCATGTCAATGGCCATGTTGAGCCCTAAGATGCAGGCCTCATATTCAGCCATGTTGTTGGTACAGGGAAACCTGAGTTTGGCGGACACTGGGTAATGCTGACCAGTTTCTGATACTAGGACTGCTCCAATGCCAACTCCTTTGAAGTTTGCTGCTCCATCAAAGAACATCCTCCAACCATCGTAGGATTCTGCAATGTCTTCTCCTATGAATGATACCTCCTCATCAGGAAAATATGTTTTCATGGGTTCGTATTCTCTGTCCACAGGATTTTTGGCAAGATGGTCCGCCAATGCCTGTCCCTTGACCGCCTTTTGAGTTACATAGACAATGTCGAACTCGCTCAGCAGGATTTTCCACTTGGCTAGCTTGCCAGTGGGCATAGGCTTCTGAAAGATGTACTTTAAAGGGTCCATCCTGGATATAAGGTATGTCGTATAGGCACAGAAGTAATGCCTCAGCTTCTGCGCGACCCAAGTCAAAGCACAGCAAGTGCGTTTAAATAAAGAATACCGAGCCTCATACGGAATGAACTTCTTGCTGAGGTAGTAAATGGCCTGCTCATTTTTCCCTGTTTCATCATGTTGCCCAAGAACGCAACTGAAAGCCCCATCTAACACTACAAGGTAGAGTAGCAGGGGTCTACCTGGATCAGGTGGTACCAGGACTAGTGGTGTTGAGTGATACTCCTTGATTCTGTCGAAATCCCTTTGACAATCCTTAGTCTACTTAGTTGCGGTGTCCTTCTTTAGCATCTTGAAGATTGGCTCGCAGATGATTGTAGACTATGCTATGAACCCTGATGTAATTAAGCCTCCCCAGGATGCTCATCACATATTTCTTGTTCTTTGGCGGTGGCAATTCCTGGATAGCTTTGACCTTTGATGGATCCAATTCTATTCCCGGCAACTTACAATGAAACCCAGCAACTTTCTAGCAGGAACCCCGAACGCACACTTCGGGGGGTTCAGCTTCAGATTGTATTTTCTCAACCTGTTGAAGAACTTCCTCAAATCCTCCATGTGATCAGCACCTTTCTTTGATTTGATAATGACATCGTCCACATACACCTCGATCTCCTTGTGAATCATGTTGTGGAATATAGTAGTCATGGATCTCATGTAGGTGGCCCCTGCATTCTTCAGACCGAATGGCATCATTTTGTAACAGTATACTCCCCATGGCGTAATGAACGCCGTCTTCTTGGCATCTTCCTCATCCATCTAAATCTGATGATATCCAGCGAAGCAATCTAAGGATTGTAACTCATGCTTGGCGCAGTTGTCGATCAAAATATGTATATTTGGCAAGGGGAAGTCGTCTTTATGACTAGCCCAGTTGAGATCCCGATAGTCGACATAGACTCTGACCTTCCCGTCTTTCTTTGGCACAGGCACAATGTTGGCTAACCATGTCGGGTATTAAACCATTCGGAGAACCTTGGCGTTGATCTGCTTGGTAACTTCTTCTTTGATTCTCAAACTCATGTCAGGCTTGAACTTCCTAAGCTTTTGCTTTACCGACGGGCATGTTGGATTGGTTGGCAACTTATGAGCCACATTGGACGTACTTAGACCAGTCATGTCATCATACGACCAGGCAAATATATCCTCATACTCTCTTAGAAACTCTGTGTACTCTTTCTTTTCTGACGGCGACAAATGAATGTTGATGCGTGTTTCTTTGATGCTCTCCAAATCTCCCATGTTGATGACCTCAGTCTCATCCAAGATGAACTTAGGTCTGTTCTCAAAGTTTTCGACCCTTTTAACATCTCATCGGGTATATCATCTTCGTCTGAATCAATGTCTGTTTGCTGCGTTGTCTCGTTGCACGTCACAGTAATCGGTTCATCAAGACAAGTAATAGTAATGATGTATAGATAAAGTAATGAGAGAAAACAGTAGCAAATAGATATCGGATTCGTAAGAGAAATAAAAATGCTTTGATAAATTGAATAATTATTTTGAACATCGAAGATCTTATTGCAGGAATTGAAAATGCGGAAAGGGAAATCATTTAGTAAATAGACAGTAAGTAATGCTTGTTTTAGCCTTGCTACCCCGAGGCTTGTCGGGCTTTGGTGGTCCTGATAGACCAATTCTTGAGATATTACCCTTTGCTTATAGTCTGTATGGAAGGGTCTTGTGAAATCAAATGATGATGCCAGAGTGCACGAACTAACCTTTGGGGAGGGGAATAATAAAGAAAAGAAACAAAAACAAAAGGTAGCCAAGTCAGTGAGGATTATGAAAAAGTATTGCGACATTTAAACACATAGTGCGAAAATATGAAGTGCGTCCTAATTTGGGAACCTTGTTTTGCACAAGGTAGGCCTAGCGACAAATTAATTTGGAGAACATAGATTCCATAATGCCTCATTTCATTAATGTAAAAATAGACGAATCCAAAAACAATAATAAGCAAGGAATAAAATCACTAATGGCCATTGGCCTTATTACATTGGCAAAGTGAAAAAAAAAATCCTATCCTACTTGGTCCCAGAAGGACCTTCTTCAAGCTTGGCCGCCTTGGCATATTTTGGATTATGCTGAACCTGGGGACTTTGTGCCGCATTTACTACAAGGCAAACCAGGTTAGACCCTGACCCCCACCAGACTCAACTATTTAACATAAACGATTAGCATGTAAGCATTTAGTTCTCCAAATAAATGCGCAGAACATGATGATGTCTGTTTGGGTTTCAAGGAAACCCAGTGGACTTTGGACAAGGCTATCTTAAAGGCTATTTGTGCGGACAACACGTTAGCCATGCTAGGTTTGACCATGATGCATGCAACAGTTTAGCGGAATAAGGTTTCTGTGGGGTTTTAGACTGGTATCCTTGAGTGGACAATTCAAGGAGGAAGGCAGGGAACTAAGACTGCACTGCTGATCGACTAGTTTTACCGCAAATACTCCTTTCCGAATTTAAGGGGTAACAATATAGGAATAGCGCAAACACTCAGTGTAAGCGTTGCTATAGTATTTTGTTTGGCACGAGTGGAGTATGAATGTTGAGCATGATATGCAATAAATAAGCATTTAAACAGATAGGCATGTATTCTCACATTAAGGAAAGCGGTAAAGAAAGAACTGCAACAGTTATAATTGAAGGCAGTTACAAAAGAAAACAAAGAGACATGTCAGTTTCATTCATATGAAATAAATATTTGGAAGGAAATAAACAATTAATGGCATGTAGCGGGGAAGAGGAAAGGGTGCAAGCATTAAAAACAATTAAAGATCCTAATTCACGAAACAATTTGTAATGGTATAAGCTTGAGGAAGATCTCCAGCAGAGTCGCCATGCTGTCGCGTCCACTTTTTCCTCGCGGAATCGGGTTTCGACATTCGGACAAACTCCTTTTGAGGGAAGAAGTTTAAAGGAAGAGTCGACACCTAATGATTTTTATGGTGTTTTAGGGCACCTTGAGTAGTTAACTCATAAACTAGCTTGCGTTACCAAAGATTGGGTAAGGGCTTGAGGTTATCCCAAGGGGAAGGTATTAGGCACCCCTTAAGATCCACAACTGTGGGTCCCGGCCAAATGGTTTCATGAATTCAGACTTAAACAAATAACAAGCAAGGATCACATAAGAGGGGATTTCAAACAAGTATTGAAGTCTTTATTAAAAAGTTGAAAAAAGACCAAAGTAAATATCTGGGAAAATGTCCTAGGTTTGAGGTAATACGGATCACATCAATGCTATACCCGATAGACAGAGCTACACGTGGTATTAGCGCACCACTCATCATATCCGTATTCTACCCTTTCCCACCGCGCTAAGGTATTTGAAGCGCGTGTTGGTCACGAAGCTTATTGCGTGCTATTAGCCGTCCCATCTTATCAGTCCTGGGGGAAGTTAGGACTACTATTCCTACAAGGCAGGTACTAGGCTGAACCCCTCGATTTATAGGACAAAATTCTAAGCGAAAGATAAAACAGTTGGGACAGCAAATATAGGAGACACACAAAATCAGATACGAGGCTCATATATCCCTCCACAAATTAATACACGTAATTAGCACAACTCAAACACAAAGAGGTCTCAAATTTTAGAAGCTAAGGATGTCTAAATGAGAATGTTACGGCAGGACAGTATGATTACTGGGTTTTAGAAGAAGTGTCTAGCCAGTTTAGACCTCTCATCTATAATTAGTCAGATAATACATAGAGAAATCAGTTTCCAGTTTTACAAACGTTGACAGCTAAGGCTTGCCTAGGCATGTTTAAAAATATTCTAGTTGTTGTTTTAGAAAATAGGCAGAATGATTCTGTTTTGGACTTAATCGTGGTAAAAAGGTGATTATTTAAACATGTATGGATGCAAATCCTATAAAGCATGATATCTAAATGCAGGCAGAATGTCGAACATGCAACCCTATGTTGTTCTAAGTGCCGAAAAGCATTTTCAACAATTGAAATCTTTTTAGTGAGACTACTTACTACGCAGATGGTACAGAGACATGATTTCATTAAGTTACTGAGCCTAGCACATGATTTCAAGATGTTCACGACAGTATTTCTAAACACAGGATTTTAACACAGATAATATAAGCATGCTAAATTCCTACGGTAACATGATCTCTAATGCAAATATTGACACTTGATTGTTATTATGAAACCTAAACAGGATTTCTAGATGTGGATTGTGAACATGCAGCGGCAATAACATTGAGGCAACCACTTATAGTTATTTTAACTACGAACAGGATTTCTAAGTGAGGCATTTGCAAAGATGATGTAGCAATTATAACAACTTTTACTGGTTGTTTAACATGGTTCTCTAAGTGAGCATGAGTGTGATGAGATGCTGAAATAAAGAGACCTAAAAGATGATTTTCTAATGCATGGCAGATATATCCTAAGCGTGATAACTATTGCGCACATAGGTGAAGTAAATTCTATAAGCATGATTTCTACCCATAATTATACTAAACATGCATAAACCACCCGTTTCACTATCCAACCCCAGAATTTTTACAATTAACTATTACAGACCAGCTTTGTATAAGTTACATATATAAGAAAATTTAAGAAAGTTACACTATAGGGAGCCTAAAAATAGGTCCAAATCTCCAGGTCCCAACATGCCATATGCCATGACCCTTTTAACCCAGGTGTGTCATAGTCCCTAAAGACCTCAGAATATCTCGGACAGTGCTCACAACCAAGTTCCATAGCCAGGAATGAGTAAGTGCAGTGTGGAATGTCATCCTTGTGTGTCAGAGTTCAATGGATACTCAAAGGTCCCCAAGGCATTGCTCACACGAAGGGGGCTAAACTTAGAGACTAAGAGTAGTGAGATGTGCTTATAGTTTAAAGGAGTTGAGTTTGAAATAACAGTTTTGAAAGAAAATAGTTCCAGAGAACAACTTGGGAGTTTGTTTTATGAAAAACAAGTTTGAAAAAGGAAAGAAACGGGATAATCACAACTCAGAAGATATACAGAGTTCAGGAAGCAAACACAAGTAGGGATAGGGACTGGGGGACAGATAAATCACATGGTAGAAGTAGACTTATACACAATTAGTTCTTAGACTAGAGTTACAACATAGTTATCACTTAGTGTTCATGCCAAAAGTCCAACAGCATTAGGTGTCAAACAGAGTCACACATTAGATCTAGGATTAGAATCATATAACACTTAGGTATTATGTGGAGGGGTACAGGTTTGTAGTAGTAGAAGTTAGGCAGAGGATAAGAACATATAAGAAAACATTTGTCATGCTGAGATAAGAGGAAAAATAATCACATAGACAAAACAGGTATGCTAGCTTCATAGGAAACAAACAGAGTCATAGTGGATCACACAAGGGAAAGCAAGAGACATATTAGACTAAAGGGAAAAGGAAATCACATAGACATGCTAGTTACATGGTAAACAATAGAACCATAAGTAAAAGCACAAAAGAAATAATAAGAATCTTAACATGAACTGAAACATGTTGTTTTGGGATACTATAAACTTAAACAAGAAACATACCAGTCAAGAGTGAGAATAAAACAGCAAGGTGCAGAGAGGTAGAGCAACATGACAATAGTATGCAGAACAAGAGAGAGAGAGCAGTAGGACAATAGTATACAGATGCAAGAGAGTAACAGTAATTACTCAGTCTTGGCTTTCAGCCGACTGAGTAATCAGTAACTAATACGAGAAGCAAAAGAGAATATGTCTGTGAGTAAGAGAGAACTCAGAATAATATCAGTATGCTCTGTGTGTATGTGTTCATGTATGTCTTAGTGATATTCCGTGTGTTACGCAAAAGAGAATAGAGTATTTATAATGCTGAAAATGAGTAAGAAAAATAAGGTAAGGAGTACTAGTTTTAACATAATTATGGAAACAATAATCAATCAGCATCAATTAAAGACTCGGACTCCTTTAATTAGGGAATCAAGTTCAAACGGTACAATCATAGCTAAATAAGGAAAAGGAATCAACTCATATACTGATTTTAACCCAATTGGAGCAGTAACTTCATGTGGCATATAATAAAGGATAAATACAGCTTTGCGGAAAGATGCATAGAATCGATGGAGTCTTTAGGTAAACAAGTAGTCAGACCTAATAATCATTAAATAGCACTTAGATTAGAGAAGCCCTAAACAGGGGGTCATAGAACAGTAAAGGATTAAGACCCCTAACAACGAGAATCACAGAGAATACATGAATAGCTTCACAAGAAACAAACACACATAATCAAAACGGGCTAGAAAGAATTAGGTCTTTCCAGCCTTAAAACTCAGATAGCAATGAAAAACATAAGTGGATCGTTCAAAATACAGTAGAAATCACTAAACTAGAAGTAAAACCGTTTTCTGAAAAGGGGTTAAGAAACCCTAATATTGAAATTGAACGATCGTTTAAAGATGAGGTTTTTCAGAGAAAAGAAACGTAGAAAAGCTTCGTGATACTGTAGATCTAGAGTAGATCTAAAATAAATTGAAGAACATAGGGTTAGGGTTTCGTGGAACCCAGAGAAGAGGAAGAACCTCAGAGATGGCATCGGCTTAAGCCGGAACAGGTTGTAGACCATTACTCAGACGGTCGGGGAGGCCGGAAAATGGCATGGGACAATGGGAGGCAAGAGAACTGTTCCGAGCTCGCCTGAGGACCCCAGAGTATCACTGGACCGGTGAGAGGTAAGTAGATGACCAAGAGATGATGAAGAACCAAGGTTTCCGGTGAGAAACCAACCGATGAAGATGGACAGAACTCATCGGAGAAGAAGAAGTCAAGGAGACTTCTAAAGAGTCACAAAGAGAGATCGAGAGATAGAGAGAGTGAGTCGTGAAAGAATGAGGGGTCGGGGGGTTTGGTTAGGGGTTAATTTAGGTAAGTTTTGATCTGGGCTGTTGATTTGAATTAATCAACGTCTAGATTGAAACAGGGATTGGGTTAATTTAATTGGGCTGGGGGTTTGGGTACATAAAGGCTGAATTGGAAATTAAAAAGGGCTATAAGTTAAATACCCCTAAAAATAGGTAAAATAATTAATAAAATAGCCAATAATTATACAAAAATGTAATTGAGGCTAAGTAAATAAAATTAAGGTAATTAGCTAGTGTAAAAATATAAATGACTAGTTATTGATTTTAAAATGGTATAAAATGTATAATTGTGCTATAATTGCAAAATTGCTGTAATTAGCTAAATAATGCTAAATTGGCTAATTTGTGAAATAATTAGGTCCCGATGGAATTAAATAGGATTATGAATAATATATTGAGCAGGAAAATGTCTTGAAATTATTTGAAACACCATTTATGATAATTATGGAATATGAAATGGTAATTAAACAGGAAAATAATTTGATAAAAATAAGGAAAATTATGAAAAAATACTAGTTATCATAAAGAGTGATTTTAAAGGTATATATGCAAGTTTGAAAAATAATTTGAGGAAAAATTGGGTATCAACAAGGACTCAGCTATAACTAATCTCGCTCAGAAGTATAATTTCAACAGTAAAATCCTCAACTAAACAATTATTCAACAACTTTCCACATCATGAAACAACCTCAATGTATCACTTCCAATTAACTATTATTCATAACACAGAGAATATCAAGAACACGGTATAAAACATCAAGTTCGACTCTCGGGCATGCTTGACGACATATAGGTACTTGTCACCTCACATATACGTTGGACATGGTATAACACATAGCACATAGACTTTATGCCTATTCCCTCAAGCTAAGGTTAGGCCAAACACTTACCTCGGCTCCAGAATGCAAATCACACCTCTAGCACCGCTTTTCCTCTCGAATCCGACTCCGAAACGATAGTATCTAGACATAGTCGACTCAATAATATCAATAATGACTCAATAATTCAATTCCAAAGCCTAATTATACATTTCCCATCACTCTTCCAAAAATGCCTAAAACCGACCCCGGGCCCGCTTGATCCAAACACGAGGTTCGGACCAAAACCTGATCACCCATTCCCCCACGAGCCCGAATATACAATTTGTTTTAAAATCCGACCCCAAAACGAGGTTGTATTTCCCAAAATTCCAAAAATCCTAACTATACCCAAAACCCCCAATTTCTACCTTTAATTTCATGTTTTTAGGCCTAGAATCTAGTGATTGATGGAGGAAAATGGAAGAAATTAGAGTTAGGATTACTTACTTAAGTGGTTATGGAGGAAGAATGGCTTGGAACTCGTCTATGGGGTTTGGAGAAGAAGGAGATGGTGAAAAATATGGAAATCCCGTAATGGGTATTCTGATTTTGGGTCTTTAAAATAACTGGACGAAAATGGTCTATGCGATCGCGGAGGAGGGGTTGCGATCGCATAGAGGTCTGGGTCTTGGTCAGTGCGATCGCGAAATAGCAGTTGCGATCGCGAAGGTCTCCTGGCTTGGGCTCCGCGATCGCGGATGTGTATGTGCGACCGCAGAGGGTACTTACCCAGCCCCTACCTAGCTCTCCTATACCCTATGTGATTGCGGAAGGGTCTATGCGATCGCATAGGGTCACAGTACACCCACCCCACCCTCCCTCACACTACACTATGCGATCGCGGGGCAACCTATGTGATCGCATAGAACAAATTCTCAGACACCAGAAACCAGCAATACACCAAATTTTCTAAGTCTTTTTGCACTCCGACACCTACCCGAAACTCACCCGAACTCTCGGGGCTCAAAACCAAATATACACACGACTTCAAAACCATCCTACGGACTTATTCGAGTGACTATCCCCCAAAATAACATCAAAAATAATAAATTAAACTCAAAAATCAATATGATTTTCTCAAACTTCATAAACTATCAAATTTTCCATTTTTTATCCGAAACACGTCAAATCAAGTCCGTTTCTTGACAAATTTTACGGACAACATATAATAACCATATTAAACCTATTCCGGGATCCGGAACCATAATACGGGCCCGGTAACACGAGTTTCACATAAAAATTCATTTTCAAAAGTCTTTATATTTTTCAAAAAACAATTTCCTTTAAAACTTCATTCATCGGGCTTGGGACCTCGGAATTCGATTCCGGGTATACGCCCAAGTCCCATATTTTCCTACGGACCCTCCGGTACCGTCAAATCACGGGTATGGGTCCGTTTACCAAAAATGTTGACCAAAGTTAACGTTATTCAAATTAATTATATAATTTCAACTTTTTATCAAATTTCCAGAGCTTCCCGGCTACGCGTCCGGGCTGCGCATGCACATCGAGGTGAGATTAACGGAGGCTTTCGGGGCCTCGGAACATAGCTTTTAAATTAAATTACACGGGATGACCTTTTGGGTCATCACAGTATATAAGCATTGCTTTTCTTCTATCTCTTAAAGAGTTGAGAAGAAGGCAAGCCTCGTGCCGTCGTCGTCGTCGCCGCTCGCTCGGCTCAGCTCGGCTCGGATTCGGATCCGGATTCGCATTTGGATTTAGTCAGATCGATTGATTAATTTTTGGACCAAATTTATTTGTTAATATTAAATATTAATAGAAATGTTATTAAATATTTGTTTAATAACAAAATATTAATATTAAAATAAATATTAATATTAAATCCATTTCAGTTATCCAATTTTCAGTTTTCTGTTTTTGTAACAGAAAATTAACTACCCTTCAGTTTTCCCTCTTTATTGTTGAGTAAATAGCCAATTATGTCATGGCATTTACTCTATCGCCGTTTTGCAAAAACAACCATTTTGAAGAGTTGCACCTCTTCAGATTTCAGCCCAACTTTAGCTATAAATACAAGTCCATTCTCTCAGATTTTACATACTAACTTCTGAGTTCTCCTCCTTTCTTCTGCATATTTTTTAACTTCAAAGAAAGCAACAGTAAGTATGATTTGCTACCGAACTTTGTGTTCGTTGAAACATTGGGGTTTGAAGTACCACTACACTAGTGTGTAATTCGTTCTATCCTGAGAAGAATAATCCATAACCTTGGGAGGAGGGGATTAAATTCTTTAAGGAAACACAGTGAATTTAGTGGACTCGAATTGATTTTTTATTTCGTTTAAATATGCAGTACAGGGGAATCTCCTGGAATACGTCCGTAGTCCAAATTTTAATATCCAGTACAGAGGATCTCCCGAAATACGTTCATAGTCCCAATTTAAATATGTAATGCGGAACGAATGACAAATAAGGCATGAATTGAAACAGTTCATCAAATAGCAGGTACGGACAAACAATAAGCTAACTAACATGGCGCACAGAGTGTCAGATAAGATATTTAATGTTAAACAGGTAAGCATTCTTTCCTAATCTAAGTTGAACAATTTAACACAGTAAAGCAATATAATAGGAGAAAAACATTTTATAATTTTCGGAGAAAAATAGAATTTTGCAACAATGGTCTGTGTACGTACTCGTCACCTCACGTATACGGCGCCCACACAACAATTAACATCAAAACAACCTAAGAGAAGTCCCCAACACAGAGTTAGGCAAGCCACTTAATTCAACTGCTCTACTCAACTCAAAACCACGTTCTTGCCACGAGTACCCGACTCTGAATGGCCCAAATCTATTCAATTTAATTGCATAATGTAAATATCACTTTAAGAAATCAATATAGCTAATTAGTTCGAAGCTAATACGCGAAATTAGAAAAACTGCCCAAAAAGTTCCCCGGGCCCACGTCTCGGAATCGAGTGGAACTTGCAAATTTAGAACACCCATTCACTCACGAACTCACTCGAATAAGAATCATCAAAATCCGACGTCAAAATCTCCTTAAATTCTCATATTTCTACTCGGGGAACTTTCCTCGCATCCTCAAAAAAATTCACCCAAATTCATTTATTAGATTGAAGAAATTGTTATGGATTAATGATATACAAGTGAATTAAGATTAGAAATCATTACCTATGAATCTTTTCTTCAAAACCCACTAAAAATTGCGAAATCCCGAGCTCCAAATTGTTTTAGAAGATATGAATTTCAAACCCTCATATTTGTATTAATAGCCCATCAATTCCGCACCTACGACTCATTGGACCGCACCTGCGGAAAATACATCGCAGGTGCGAAAACTCACTAAATGGACTGGGTCGCACCTGTGGTCACTGGGCCGCATCTGCGAGCCTGGATGCCCCTGACCAAAACCGCACCTGCGATTCCCTCCTTTACACCTGCGTGTCCGCACCTGCGACTCCCCATCCGCAGGTGCGAAACACCAGAACCAGCAATGCTTTAACTGGTTTTCTAAGTCCAAAATCATCCCGTTGAGCATCCAAAACATCTCCGAGGCCCCCGGTACCTCAACCAAACTTACCAACCAGTCCTTATACCTTATCCAAACTTAGTCAAGCCTTCAAAACGCATCGCATAACAACAAAATCACCAATTATACATGGTAAGAACTTATGAAATTTCCAAAATCTATAATCGATGCCGAAACACGTCAAAACTAATCCGGATGACCTCAAATTTTACACACAGGTCATAAATGACACTAAGGACCTACAGCCGCTCTCTGAATTCCATTACGGGCCCGATATCAAAATTTCACCTATCGGCCGAAATCGCCGAAATTCTAACTTTCGTCAATTCAAGCCTAAACCTACTACAGACCTCGAAAATACCTTCCAGGCATGCTCCTAACCCCGAAATCACCTAATGGAGCTGATACAGTCGACAGAATTATATTCCAGATCCGTCTTCATACAGTTCCAACTACGGTCCAATTTCTAAAGCTTAAACTCATATAGAGGGACTATGTGTCCCAAAACTCTCCGAAATTCGCAACTAAACATTCCCGAAAAGTCCCAAAAGTAGTAATAGACATGGGGAAGGAAATTATTAGGGGATCGGGGCTGTAACTCTCAAAATGACCGACCGGGTCATTACATTTAATGAGGCAGCAAGTAATGTGTATTACAAGATATGTGTACTCTTTTTCCTTCACTAAGATTTTTTCCTACAAGGTTTTTTCTTAGTAATGTCACGATCCAAAACCCGCTAGTCGTGATGGCACCTAATCCAACCCGCTAGGTAAGCCAACTAATAACTATTCAGTTTCAATAATCTTAATAAGTCAATTATACAAAATAAATTTACTGAATTTTATATACATCCCAAGGACTGGTAGTACAAACCATGAGCTTCTACGAATGGAGTTTACAAAGCAACAATGAAACAAATACGCAGTCTGTTTGAAAAGTACATAAACAGTTTTATGAGCTAAGGCTACCCGGAACAAAAGGGACAGCTACAACAGGGACGCCGGTATATCTTCAAGTCCCGCAACCATCGACCACAACAACAACAACAACCGAAATCTGCACACAATATGCAAAAGTATAGTATGAATACAACCGACCCCATGTACTAAGTAAGTACAGACCTGACCTTAGGTTGAAAGCAGTGACGAGCTAACACAAGATCGGGTCCAAAGACAGTATTTCCACAACAGTTCATAACAACATAAATGCAAATATAAAAGAGATATCTCAAGAATAAAAATAATCATCTCGTTCACAATTCCGGAAAATGGTCATGCTTTCCAAATATCTCAGTGAAAGAAAATCCCATATCTCTTACCGAAAATGCAAAAAATACGAGTAAGTTTGAAAACTATAATTTTCTAATTATCCTTTCCACAATAAATAAAATATTTTATTTTCTTTCCAAATAAAAAGTATAAAGTATCTTTCCATACCCACTTATCAATGTGTATAATAAGTCATGAATGAAATGATACTATATAACATGAAGAAAAATGCATCTCTATGCCTGTATGTCGTGTATGCATGTAAATGCCATGTATTTCAGAGATGAAACATGTACTCCCACTCTCAGAGTCAATCCCGTTACCTTGCATCCATGACTCTTCATCCTAGCTTAATTAACAAAATAAATGCTACAACCCCTAGTATGAACAATTGCGACACACTCATTTGGTCACTAAATACCAATGGATTATTCACTAGTAAATCGTGCTACTCCTTAATGGATAGTCATACAAACATTGACAAAGAATTTGTGTGGATTTGTGACCTAAATGCCCTAATATGCTGAAATTCTTAATATGGAAATATCTTCTTGACAGACTACCAACTAGAAGCTATTTGAATCATATTGGTATTAATATTGATCCAACATGTTCCTCTTGCAAGGTCCATTAGGAAACCAATATGCATATTTTTTAGATTGCCTAGCCGTGAAGGAATTGTGGTTACTATTAGATATTGACATGAGTAGATGGAATAATATTAGTAATTGGGTGACCAATATACATGACCAAAACATAATTCTAAAAAATGGCATTATCAGTTGGAAAGATATATTTTCTTTCGTTATATGGACAGTTTGGATCAATAAAAATAATAATTTGTATAATACCACAAATAAGTCGGCCCTTCACTATGCTTATAATCAAGCTGTGGAATACAAACTCCTAACGGAGAAGAAACCTATAATGCACCAAAAAATCCCCATATCTATTAATTTGATTAAGCCACCATGTAGCTACATTAAACTTAACATTGATAGATCCTTTAAGATAGCCACTCCACTTTGTGGTTTTGGTGTTCTCTTCAGAGATAGTAGGGGTCAGTAGGTTCTTGGTTTCCATGGGATGCTTCCAGGCCTATCTCCACTGCATGCGGAGTTGATGGCAATAAAAATAGGCCTTCACATAGCCAAGGAACAAGGATACACTAATATAAGAAGTGGAATCAGACTCAACGGACGTCATTACTTGTTTCGATAATAAAATCGCTACCTTTAGTAATATTATTCATGAGTGCAGGTTATTAATGATCCAGGTGAAGGTTCAGGAAATCCACCACAATCTTCATGGAAGCCAACAAACCGGCACACATGATGGCTAGGAAAGTACTCCTGATCTATTATGCCCCTCATTTTGTTACAGATGCTTTAAAGTCAGACTATGAAGGTTTTATTTGTCTAGTCAATAATGTTAGAAAAGATGTTTGCTCTAGGCTGGCATACTTTGAAAACAAAAATATCCTTCGAGACATATTATTTTGTTGTAATAGCCAAATAGGTAATGCCCTATCGGGCTCACTGAATTGCATAGACTCTACTATTATGTGATATATATAAATAAAATCTCTGTTCTCAAAAAAAAACATTAATTACATGAACAAAGTGAAAGACTTAGTTGTAGTTTGTTATAAATTAAGGAAAGTGGGAAAGTCACACATCGGTTATGTAAAGCTCTTTTATGGGCTTTTTAAGTTCTTGTCCATTTTATGTATTTGTTTAAGAATACACATTATTAAGTGTATATGCAAATATTTTTTTATATATATTTGATATATATAAATAAATAAATATTAATATTAAATACTTGGGGCTTGGGCCGGGCCGGTTATTAAATTAATAATTTTATTTTTATTTCTATAACAGAAAATTTGTTTTATTTGAATTTAAAATTCAAATAAACAGACACATCTATTAATAAAATAAAGTGTCTTTTCCGAAAAGGCCTGAGTTTTCTCTATAAATAAAACACGAATTTCCCTACAAACAGTATCAGAAAAATCTGCAAGTATTTTTGTGGCTTGTTGTATCCTGAAGAAGATTGTCTGTATTTTTTCCCAAAATTTGTATACGGGCAATAACATCTTTAAGGAAAGTCGTTCTCACGCTTCAAGCCTTCTTAATATCGTTTTCTATTATTGTATTTCTAACAATCTTAAAGAAGTTATTCTTCTATGGAGAACATTTTGTCCGCTGTTGAAAATCCAAAGGAGTTCATCAAACTCGATCATTTTGATGGATCAAACTTCACTCGCTGGAAGGACAAGATGATTTTCCTACTGACTGCTCTGAAAAAATTTTACGTTCTTGATCCGCAATTGCCTGCTGTGTCGGATCCTACTGGAGAGGATTCTGATGAAGTGAAAGCAATAAGGAAGAAACGAGAAGATGATGAACTGTTGTGCCGAGGACATATCCTGAATACATTAACAGATCGTCTCTATGATCTATATCAAAATTTGAAGTCTCCGAGGGAAATCTGAACAGCATTGCAAAGTGCTTATGAAAACGAGAAACCAGGTATCGATAAATTTTTATCTTTAAAGTATTTCGAATTTAAAATGGTTGAAACAAAGCCCATTATGGATCAGATTCATGAACTCCAAATCTTAGTTTCAAAACTAAGTGATCTTGAAGTTAAAATTCCTGATGCACTTCAAATCGGTGCTATACTTTCTAAACTGCCTTCTTCTTGGAATGACTATAGAAAGAAAATTCTGCATTCTTCTGATAAATTGATTGTGGAACAGTTTCGAACTCACATTCAAATTGAAAGTGAGACTCGAATTCGTGATACTTTTATGCAACCTTCAAGTTCCATAGTTAATAATGTTAGTCAGAATAATAACGGAGATGGAAACAAAAATCTGAAAGTTTCCAATAAGCCTCAATTTAAAAAGAGGAATTCTTTGAAATGTCATCATTGTGGAAAGAAAGGCCACAAGATTCGTGATTGCAAGTTTAAGAAAGTAAGGATTAATTTTAACCATGGAAATTCTGGAAATTCTGGAAATTCCGGAAGGTTTGAGAAAGCAAAAGCAAACACAGTTGAAAGTTCTTCACAAGGCTTGGTTGCGATGATTTTTGTAGTACCATATACTATGGTTACAGAATTAAACATGGCTGCTGCTGCTATTAAGTGTCAAGACTGATGGTTGGATTCGGGTGCCACCGTTCATGTCTGTTATGAGAAAAATATGTTCAAGACTTATGCAAAAGTGAAGGAACCCGAGAAAGTTCTCATGGGAAATCATATGACTACAGACGTTGCAGGAAAAGGAAGTGTTGAGATCAATTTCACTTCTGTGCAGAAGCTAACATTGCTAAATGTGTACCATGTTCCCGACATGAAGAAGAACTTGATGTCTGCTAGTTTGTTGTCTAAGAGAGGCTTCAAGATAGTCATAGAATCTGATCATGTAATAGTATCTAAGAATGGTTTATTTGTTGGAAAGGGCTAAACTTGTGATGGCATGTTCAAACTCAGTATTAATGCAATAAATTATGTTTCTGCTTATATCGTTGAGTCCAATTCTTCTTTATGGCATGCTAGATTAGGACATTTAAATTTTGGTTCGTTAAATTATATGTCCAAAAATGGATATATTTCTTGCAAGCATGATAATGTGAAAAAATGTGAAATATGTATACAAGCAAAAATGACTAAGTCTTTTTGTAAAACTGAAAGATTTAGTGAATTGTTACACTTAATACATTATGATATATGTGATAGAAAGTTAACCAGAGGAGGCAAAAGATATTTTATTACTTTTATAGATGATTATTCTAGATTCACATATGTTTACTTGCTTAGAACAAAAGATGAAGCATTTCAGAAGTTTAAAGAATATAAATCTGTTGTGGAAAATCAAAAGAATACTAAGATTAAGATTCTCCGTAGGGATAGAGGTGGGGAATATTTTTCCTCTGAATTTAATAAGTTCTGCGAAGAGAATGGTTTGATACATCAAACAAGTGATCCTTATACACCACAACAAAATGGTTTGGCTGAAAGAAAAAATTGAACTTTAGTTGATATGATTAATGCTATGTTAATGAATGCACACTTACCACATAATTTATGGGGTGAAGCACTTTTAACAGCTTGTCACATATTAAATAAGGTGCCTTCAAAAAGCTTACATGTTTCACCATATGAACTTTGGAATAATAGAAAACATAATTTAGATTATTTTAAAGTGTGGGGGTGTATATCATTCTATAGAGTTCATGATCATCAAAGAATAAAACTAGGTCCTAAAGGAATTAAAAGTATTTTCGTTGGATATGCACAAAATTCAAAGGCATATAGATTATTGGATCTAGAATCTAATGTTATAATAGAATCTATTCATGTTGAATTTATTGAAGATAAATTTATAGATAACACTGTTGATGAGAAAATGACTTAACCAAATGAAAGTGATAATAATGCATCGTCACATTCAGAAATTAGTACAAGTGAAAAGAAAAGTGACAACTTACAAATAGAACCGAGAAAGAGTCAAAGAATAAGGAAAGAAAAATGTCTTGGTTCTGATTTTATCTCTTCACAGTCCTTAGTATTTCTTGTAGAAGGAAATAGAAAAAATGTCTGTAATCAAATTCATATCTTATTAAATGTCGAAGAAGACCCAAAGACATTTCAAGAAGCTATGGCTTCTCGAGATGTTGCCTTCTGGAAAGAGGCTATTAATGATGAAATGAATTCAATAATGTCCAATAATACTTGGGTTTTAGTTGATCTTCCAAATGGATCAAAACTCATAGGCTGCAAATGGGTCTTTCGGAGGAAATATAATACAGACGGTTCTATCCAAACCTTCAAAGCTAGACTAGTAGCTAAAGGTTTCACTCAAAAAGAAGGCATAGACTATTTTGATACTTACGCTCATGTAGCAAGAATAACATCCATTAGAGTGATTTTATCGTTGTCTTCTATATATAACTTGTATGTGCATCAAATGGATGTTAAAACGGCCTTTTTAAACGGAAACCTTAGTGAAGAGATTTATATGCAGCAACCTGAAGGTTTTGTTCTTCCAGGAAATGAGAAGAAAGTATGTAAGTTGATAAAGTCTCTCTATAGTTTGAAACAAGCACCTAAACAATGGCATGAAAGGTTTGATACTGATGTACTATAAAATGGATTCATACATAATCATGTTGACAAATGTATTTACTCCATGTTCACAAAAAAATACGAAGTAATCATTTGTCTATATGTTGATGACATGCTAATTTTTGGTACATATTTGCTTGGTATTACCGAAACCAAGAAGTATCTAACTTCAATTTTTAAGATGAAAGACTTAAATGAAGTAGATACTATTCTAGGAATAAAGGTGAAAAGAGAGAACAAAAGAATGACTTTATCAAAGTCGCATTATATTGATAAAATCCTTGCTAAGTTCAGTCATTTAGGCATAAAAGAGTTCAATACTCCTTATGACTCCAGTATCAAGTTAACTGAAAATACTGGAAGAGCAATAACTCAATTAGAGTATGCAAGTGCAATAGGTATTATGATGTATGCAATGCATTGTACCAGACCTGACATAGCATTTGTTGTTTGTAAACTTTCAAGGTTTACTAGTAATCCAAGTAATGATCATTGGAAAGCAATAATTAGAGTACTTGGATATTTAAAATATACAAAATATTTGGGCATTTGCTATAATGGTTTCCCCATTGTTTTAGAGGGATATTCTGATGCAAGTTGGATTACTAGTATTAATGATAATAAATACACTTCAGGATGGATATTTACTTTAGGAGGAGGTGCCATTAGTTGGGCATCCAAGAAACAAACTTATATTTCTCATTCTACTATAGAATCTGAATTTATAGCATTAGCAGCTGCTGGGAAAGAAGCAGAATGGTTGAGTAACATGTTATTAGATATAAAGTTGTGGCCACAACCCATGCCAGCCATTTCTGTATTTTGTGATAGTGAGACTACCATGTGTGTGACTCATAATAAAATATATAATGGGAAATCAAGACATATAAGCTTGAGACATGCTTATATAAGAGAATTAGTCACAGATGGGACTATAACTATTATGTATGTGAAATCGAATAAGAATTTGGCCGATCCATTTACTAAAGCATTGACAAGAGATGTAGTACAACAAACTTGTGAAGGAATGAGGCTAAAACCCTTGAATTAAACACAAGCAACGGGAACCTGTTGAGTTAGTATACACTCTAACAAAATAAGTTCAATGAGGTAATTACAAGTTGCTTTGTGTTGTTTAAGCACTGATCTCCTTTAAGAGACTTAATTCAAATGTACTACATACTGTTATTTGAGGAGCCAATAAGTTGTTGAATGCCTGGAATAACAGGGGCAAAATAACAAACTTTGTAGTGCAAACTGTACTCGAAGAGGTTGAGTTAAATCTTAATAAAATTAGTAAATATCTATAGTAACAGGGACATTGTATCTAATTTTACCTATATGAATACTAAAGTGGTGCCGCTTCAAGCAAAATTTAAAGGGTTAATTTTGTAATTATTCATGAAATCAGGATGAGCACAGAGCCGTAAACGCGCTAAGCATATACTGGGTTTTCTGAGTTACTGAAATAGTATTACGTGTGTGATATTTTCGGTTTTGGCACAAGGAGTTGTAGTTCAAATCTTTAAGATACCAATAACTTCGTCAGAACTTTAAAGTGTTTACACTAATGAAAAGTTCAAATCTAAACAGGATACTTTTCGGTATGCGTGATATTATAAAAAATATAACAAACTAGTGGGGGATTAAAAGACTTAGTTGTAGTTTGT
Source organism: Nicotiana attenuata (assembly GCF_001879085.1). Classification (NCBI taxonomy): domain Eukaryota; kingdom Viridiplantae; phylum Streptophyta; class Magnoliopsida; order Solanales; family Solanaceae; genus Nicotiana; species Nicotiana attenuata. Next base: position 107,621 of record NW_017672694.1, on the reverse strand, counting down.
TATAAAGTAAGGGAAGTGGGAAAGTCCCACATCGGTGATGTAAAGCTCTTTTATGGGCTTTTTAAATTCTTGTCCATTTTATGTATTTATTTAAGAATACACATTATTAAGTGTGTGTGCAAATATTTGTTTATATATAAATAAATATATATTAATACTAAATACTTGGGGCTTGGGCCGGGCCGGTTATTAAATTAATAATTTTATTTTTATTTCTATAACAGTAAAATTTGTTTTATTTGAATTTAAAATTCAAATAAACAGATACATTTGTTAGTGAAATAAAGTGTCTTTTCGGAAAAGGCCTGAGTTTGCTCTATAAATAAAACACGAATTTCCCTACAAACAGTATCAGAAAAATCTGCAAGTATCTTTGTGGCTTGTTGTATCCTGAAGAAGATTGTGTGTATTTTTTTCAAAATTTATATACGGGCCATAACTTCTTTAAGGAAAGTCTTCTTAATATCGTTTTCTATTGTTGTATTTCTAACACAAAGTAGGCAAGGAAGACTCCTTGAGCATATAAGACAAGTTTTGACATATTGAACCATATAAAAATTTGTTACTGATTGAAGCTTTTTAACTTTAGGAGGGAGAATAAGCTGTTGGTAATTGAATTTATCAATCGCATTGATGTTTAGTTACAGTACCATTCTTCTAATTATAAAGTTCTAATATAATTTAGCTGACTGAGATATCATACAACCCAAAATGGATTCATGCTCCTACCTCACTTTCTGAAGCAAAGAGGATTCGTTGACAATCTTAAAAAGGTTAAGTGAAAGAACTCATTTGAAGTTGGAAGAATTATCTAATCTATTAATTGAGACTGCGTTTGGATACTAAAGCATTGTTCGAAAGCCATTTCTCCTTTCGATTTTAAAATCTACTTGGCTACAAATTGAATAATAGCATTACTGATCATGTTGGATTAACTATTTGCACTAAATTTCTAGCAAATCCTGTATGAAACACAAAGGGGCTTAAGTTGAAGCCCAAAGCATGAAAGCATTTTTGAGATAGCACGACACCTTGCGTATAAACTGCTAAACGGGCTTGGAAGAATTGGGCCCGATAGTGACTGTATCCAAATGATTCCAGACCAATGCACGTTGTAACAAATACTGAAACTCTCTCACTATACTATGGGTGAATGACATAATTACCCACAAAAACAAAACTACTCATCCTCACCTACCCATTTGTAAATTAATTGAATTCAGAGTTTTAGATTGTCGAGGAAATAAATCAAATGAAAATATAAACACAACTTCATCGTCCATATTTATAAGGTTTGGTCCATGTTCAGTTTTGCAAAAGTATGAAAACTACGGTGCATAATAAGCTCCATCCCGAGCTCCACCTCAACCTCCACATCAATGGGTAGCTAGCCACTGCGCAAGACAAGGATCAAATAAATTAGAAGAAATCATCAGATACACGTTCATTCATAAACTAAAAGAACTAAAAATATTACATACCCGTGATCCTCAATCACAATCAAAAGCTCGTACTTAGCCCCAAACCCTTCACACACATGCCATTGATATGACAGACGAATCGTTGCTTTCACCTTTAAAAATTGTCCCAACTGTGCCCAGAACAGATGTAATCCGGTTCCTTGGAGTGCGGTGAGAGACATCAACCCTAGGCAAGTAGTACCAGTACGTGGGTTGGTCAACGTCACTGGCAATGGTTGATGAGCAAACTCAGACAAATTCACTATGCTGTCAGGGGGACTTCCCTTCCTCAGAGTTTCGTATTCTGAACCTACAATGGCCACCTCTCCCGTTGGCCGGGTTTGCTCACCCGGTCTACTGGATTACCATAGAGCTTACGAAAGAGTGGCAACTGATCTTTCTTGAAATTGTAGGTTCAGAATACGAAACTCTGAGGAAGGGAAGTCCCCCTGACAGCATAGTGAATTTGTCTGAGTTTGCTCATCAACCATTGCCAGTGACGTTGACCAACCCACGTACTGGTACTACTTGCCTAGGGTTGATGTCTCTCACCGCACTCCAAGGAACCGGATTACATCTGTTCTGGGCACAGTTGGGACAATGTTTAAAGGTGAAAGCAACGATTCGTCTGTCATATAGGTGGGGGAGCAGCCACAGCCATCTGGGGGCGGGGAGCCATCTGGGACATCTGGGGGCGGGCCGCAGCCACCTGGGACATCTGGGCGTAGGGAGCAGCCACCTGGGACATCTGGGGGTAGGGAGCAGCCACCTGGAACATCTGGGGGGGTAGGGAGCAGCCACCTGGGACATCTGGGGGTAGGGAGCAGCCACCTGGGACATCTGGGGGTAGGGAGCAGCCAGGGCACTAGGGTGCAAAACTGTAAAAAGGTGAAAAATATAAGTAAATCTAAATAGGAATTAGAAATAAACACTTTTTTCCCAATAGGACTAGTTTTAACAAATAAATGAAAAAAAAAGTACCTGTAGCAAGCAGAAGTGACTTAAGTTGTTCCAACAGTCCGATCGTTTCAATCACATTAGCACTGGATTGACCAACTAAACCTTGTTTGAGTTGAAACAACATTTGTTCCACTATAAGCTTCAGTTGCTCCATGTTATCAATCTAAGAAGACAAATACAACATTTCATGAAAAAAGATAAATCATTATAAACCAAAAAAAAACAACATGATTAGGAAATGATTCAGGCTAGACCGAGGCTAGACCGAGAGACTGGTGTAACAAGCCTTTGGTACAATCTAAAAGAACCCTGATATTATGAACGTAATTCTAAGGAAATGGAGATTGACAAGACAAAGAGAACAGAGGAAAAGAAGAAGAAAAAAAACAGAACAAATGCATATACGAATTTATCATCAAGTTATATGATATTCAAGAAATGTGGACTTCAACTACAGCAATTATGCTTGAAATAGTTTAGAGCGCAATACTATGGCAAAAATAGTATTACAACTCAAAACATTTCAAAAACAAATATTGAGTTCATGAGGGAGCTGTGAAAACTAATACTAAACTGAACATAATTCTCGAATTGAAATGGAACTATACAGTTAGGTGCATAAATAGCAACTACTATCAAAAAGGAATTCTTAAAGGAAACTCCAACCAGTAAACCATTAAAAGGCCACGTTAAGACCTCCAACAGATCAAGTGAGCATACTCTGAATAAGGCCCAAGGCCTTCTGGTTTCTTCTTGAAATGGCCAACCCTTGCAGGTATTGGCCTAAGATGTGGGCCAGGCATAAAGGCAGACTTCATCTAACTCAAATCACTCACATGGGCTTGTCTCGAGCAACAAACATGCCCAAAAACTTGGAATAGCAAAGGTCCATAAGCTCACACAAAGAAGTCAGATCACAGTTCATGACTTGTCAAATCTTAAACGAACACAGATTCAATCAAACAATGTTAATATTAGTTCCTAATTGATAACATCCAAAATCATGAATCAAATCATTATACTAACCACAAACTTATATAGGGCCTTTGGGATTAGAACAGTGGATTACACAAAAAACAACTTTAAACAGTAAAGTCCTACAGAATCCTAATGACGTATGAAGAAGAAAGAAAAAAAAAGGTGAAAAAGAAAAGAGAAGAAAAAAGAAGGAAGAAGAAGATACCTGGAGGCAGCACAAGAGAGAAATGGTAACCCTAGCAGCACAAGAGAGAAATGAGTCTTAGGGTCAGTTTAAATAACAAAACAGACTATAGCTTTTGAATCTGAAATTCAGAAATAATTTAGCTGAACTCTAAAAGAAATTATCAGGGGGTTCATTTCAGTTTTCAGAAATTAACTCTCCTTTTTAACTCAATTACTACTCTTATTTTACCATTTGTACTATTTCACTCAATTACTACTCTTATTTTACCATTTGTACTATTTCACCAGATTTCTGGCAGTAGGCCCACGAGTTGGTCTGGGCTCAAAGCCCACGAGTTCTCTAAGCTAACAGGCCCACCCATTTTAACTACCACCAAACCTCTTCCAACAGAGTACTAGAAATTTCACCCTAAACAATCGTCCAGACCAGTAAAGCATGCACAATTGAAAACAATTAAAAAAAACGAAAGGGGGGAAAGAGATATTACCCACTCAAGGCTGGGAAGAGTGAAAGCAGAATCCAGCAAGCAAACGAAACTCCGGCAACCAAAACTTATTGGTATACGAGCACTGGCCGGAATTCTCCATTTCGGCCACTGCTACATATAACAATAGCAATTGCAGGCCGTGAAAGATGAGTTTCAGAGGAAGCCGGTCGGTCAACGGCGGTTTGACCGTCCTTCGGCTCCGTGGAATAATCCAAAACAGGCATCAATCGATAGTTGTCATTGAGAGCGTTAGATTGATGCTGGTTCCAACCTAAACTGAACCGGATTTGAGAAAAAATCAAAAAAGGGATCTGAGATTACTAATCGTAGCATTCTGGGGATTTTTTGATGAAATTGAAGGTGAGAGAGGCATGAGGAGAGGGTAGGGATTGTTTGGTGATATTTTGGAGCCATTTAGAATTTTTCCGGCGGCGGTAGAAGGTGGAGCCACCAAAGGAGTTGAGGCGGAAGGCCGCGGAAACGATTTCCGGCCGCCCTAAATTTCTAAATACGGTGGAGCTATTGAGAGAATTGAAGGAAAAAATGTAAAGATCAGATTTTTACGGTTTTGTGATATTAGGAGGGACATATATTCCTGGCAACTACGTCGTTTGGACGACCTGAGGTCCAAAACTACTGGACTGGGTATAGACGTGGGATTGGGTGGGTTTGTGAAGTAATTGGGCCGCCCAATTGCTGGCCCAAGCCCGACTTTAAAGCTAAACGGCCCTCTTCTTCTTCTTTGTTTTAATTTCAAAATTAACCACTTATTTAAACATCCAAATTAAACCCTTTGCACAATTAAACCACTAATCTATTTTATCCAATAATCAACTGATTATCAAACTTATCTTTAATTGAGTAACTAACTAAAAATACAAAGAAAATAATTAGTGTATTTTTGTGATTTTTATATTTTAAAAATGCAATTACATTCAATTTAAAGCTAACTAGTTTCAATATACGTGCTTGCCCATGAACCTCCAGTTATGAATAAAGAAAGACGAGAAGACCAAGGATGTGTTTGATATTAAGGAAAATGTTTCCTTATCAAGAGAGAGAAAACATTTTCCAAACCCCCTTCTCAAGTTTCCTCATCCTATTTCCAACCCAGACCAACCCATCTCACCCCATCTCACACCCCCACCAAACCCCATCTCATGCCCTATCTCCAAAAAGATTTTTTATTCCGTCACCACCCACTTTACTACCCGACCCACCCCACCCCANCTTTTTTTGAATTTTCAAACTTCTGCACCACCACCCCGCACCACTATCCCTCCCCCCTCCCCCTACCTCACTGCCCCCTCCCCTCTCCCCTCTTTTTTTTTATATATTTTCATTTTTACTTTTTTCATCCTGCGGTTTACAGGTTTGAAATTTTACAAGTTCAAAGTTATGAGTTCAGAGGTTTATGTGTTTCGAAGTTTATGGGTTTAGAAATTATAAAGTTTTCGAATTCAAAATTTCGCGGTTTCGAATTTCAACGGTTTGGAAGTTGATGTTCGGCCAAAAATACATATATTTAACTATTGTTATTGTTGGGTTTGTTATTTAATAAATAATAACAAAAGAGATGTGAATGGAAAATGGTGGGAAAAGAAATGGAGGGATGACCCGCGACCCGGTCCGGTCTAGCCTGTTTTTCTTTCCCGGATTAATTTAAATTCGTTTTAAATTTCCCGCAAAAATTTCCAACAGCCATGGCTGTTCTTGAAATAGTGTCACACCTGTTCCAACAGCCATGACTATTCTGAAAAGTTGCAAACCTCTTCAGAGGGTCACACCTGTTCCAACAGCCATGATTGTTCTGAAAGGTTGCAAACCTCTTCAGAGGGTCACACCTGTTCCAACAGTCATGACTATTCTGAAAGGATGCAAACCTCTTCAGAAACATCACCAAGTTGGCTATAAATAGACCTTCAAATCCCAGAACATTTACTTACGAAATTTTCTGATTATCTTTTCTTCTTCTGCACTAAAATTCCAATGTGTTTTTGCTGCCATCGAGTGGTTCGCTGATCATCGGCGTTTTTGGTACCAACACTCCGGTGAGTTAAATCGTTCTATCCTGGGAGGATATATTCCATAACCTCGGGTACTTGAATGGAATAATTTCCTTAAGGACACACTGTGTA
>NW_017672694.1:61878-96408 GCF_001879085.1 Nicotiana attenuata | reverse complement strand
TTGTAAAACACACACACGTCTGTGCATTCCCTTAAGTTTATAGTCATTCCCCATTCATGTGGGGGATTGTTGGGTTTGTTATTTAATAAATAATAACAAAAGAGGTGTGAATGAAAAATGGTGGGAAAAGAAATGGAGGGATGACCTGCGACCCGGTCCGGTCTAGCCTGTTTTTCTTTTCCGGATTAATTTAAATTCGTTTTAAATTTTCCGCAAAAATTTCCAACAGCCATGGCTGTTCTGAAACAGTGTCACACCTGTTCCAACAGCCATGACTATTCTGAAAAGTTGCAAACCTCTTCAGAGGGTCACACTTGTTCCAACAGCCATGACTGTTCTGAAAGGTTACAAACCTCTTCAGAGGGTCACACCTGTTCCAACAGTCATGACTATTCTGAAAGGTTGCAAACCTCTTCAGAAACATCACCAAGTTGGCTATAAATAGACCTTCAAATCCCAGAACATTTACTTACGAAATATTCTGATTATATTTTCTTCTTCTGCACTAAAATTCCAGTGTGTTTTGCTGCCATCGAGTGGTTCGCTGATCATCGGTGTTTTTGGCACCAACACTCCGGTGAGTTAAATCGTTCTATCCTGGGAGGATATATTCCATAACCTCGGGTACTTGAGGGGAATAATTTCCTTAAGGACACACTGTGTATTCAGTGGGCTCGATTCGTTCCTTCACGTTTCAAAAATTATTTTGAAGTTCGAATATTATTTTTCAGAATTGTTTCTACTAACTTTCTGTTTTATTTTTCAGAAAGATTACTATTTTATTTACTTACAGCAATACAGATAAATAACAGTTATCTCACATTCTAGCACCTTTTAATTGTCTTTTGAGTATTAATTATATTATTTTGTGCTTAATGTTATATTTTACTTGTGTAGGAACAAAATGGTGTGAAGATCAAGAGTTTTATAGCAAAATCGAATAAAACGCGAAAAAAAAAAGAAAAAAATATATAAAAGAAGAAGCGAAGGGGGACACTCTTTGTTCTTTGTCCCCCCCAAGTGGAGACAACAAAAATAAAGGAGGATTTATAATTCAAAATTAACGCAGCAAAATTGCAAAATGTGAAAGCCTAGCGCTGGCTTGGACGCTGTGTTGCGAGATTTTTCTTACTTTGTTCGGGATAAGATTATTTCGGTCCTACACGACTTTAACTCATATTAAAAAGGTCCTAAACCTATTTTTGAAGAGGTCAAACATACTTTAAAGGAAAATTCACCTAGAGGTCGAACATACTTTGAAAAAAAATCGAAATTGGTCGTGAAAAACATGTTGAACATATAATTAAATAAAGACAAACAAAGGTTCAAATTTGGATGTGTATATTAAGAAATAAGAGAAAAATAGAACAATATATTAATTGAGACAAAATAAATATGAGGAAGAATGATTTTGTTATTTCTTTTCTTGGTATATTTTTCATAGGATCAAAAGTTCCCTATTTATAAAGGTACAAATACATTAAGAGGTTATAAGTTAATGTAATTTTTAATTGAGTACATGAATACAAAGTACCTTAAATGGACATACATATGCATTCATCTTACTGATATGCATTCATCTCATTTATGACAGTACTTATTGGATGAGCCCGGACTGTGTCCGGGCCCAATTATCATATCTTCGAGCATTTTGTATAGTAAGTATGAATAGCGCCATATATTGGAAATTCAATGCTTTTAATATTTATATTTCACCCTCTACGCTATTTTAATAATAAGTCTATCTTGTATCATACTTTTTTTTATAATGTATCCTTCAAATTGTTGGTGTATGATATTATAAAACGATGAGAAACGATATAATCTATTCAAACATTATAATTATTGAAACAATACAGCATAATACATACAATAGAATACGATATATACCATAAAATGTTGAATAGCAATCATCCGAAAAATACAACAAAAGTTGCAATTTAAATGCATGCATACCCGCTTTGCTTGCATAACTTACTCATTTAAGGAAAGTTCAATTATTAAAAATATCTCTTCTTTTTCTTTTTAAAGGATTCTTTCCATATGTTATGCTCACGGTATCATCATATATTTAATCCGAACAAATAAAATACTCCAATGATATCTTCTTATGCACTGCTAATTAATTTTAATTAGTTTCATCTAGCCTTTTGTCCTTTCCACGCCTTTTATTTGTCTTACATTTTCTATTGTCCAAATTTTAATTAGTAGAAAGTTTATTTGACCAATGCAATATTTTTGAACAAAAATAATACGCATCTACAATTTTCATTTGAAATGATTTTGTCATTTTGTTGAAAAGAATTAGGAAACTCTTTCATAAATCAACTAATGCACGTGACTACTACAATAAAAAAATGAGTATGAGAAGAAAATTCAAATGGGATTATGGGACCCGCTTATTAAAAAAGTTATACATGCACTACTACGTCAGCCAAATAGAAACTGAAGGGTTGTCAAACTGCGTTTCACGGAGTATTAGGTTGTAGGTGTAATTATAATTTTATCCTCAAGTCAAGCAGACATGTTGATCATGAGCTGCCTGGTTATTCTCATCTATAGTATAAAATATAGAGAAAATCTCACTTTATATTCATTAAATTTAAACTATTTACCCTTAAATATCCATACCTAAACTATTTACTACTCCTATCCATGGGGCCCAAACTATTTACCCGCCTCCTCCCCCTGAATATGGAACTTTTCAAGCACCTACTAGTTACCCACCACATTAACCTGTGATCGGTTTTCCTCAGCCAGTTACTCCACCTGGCGTCACCGCATCATCACCTGAATATTATGCTCATGGTTATCAGGTTGTTCCAAGTTCTTCTACCACCCTCTGCTCTTATACTGTGTTCATGATTTTAATAATTACCGCCATTAATTATTCAGATGCCGAAAAAAATCACCTGATATTCATGATTTTCGTGAATTGTTGTTGTGTTTTTCAGTGATTATGGGTGGGTTGACTTTATTGTACAAAAATTCAAATCCACCATTGAAGGACCTTGAAGCTTGAAACTCATAACTTGGTTTGTTTGAGTTTTTAATTATTTTGATCAGATCCTATATGGGTTTGTTTGGAAAGTTGATTAGAGGTTGTATCTAAAGTTTTAGTCAATTTGGTGGAGATTTTGTAGTAGATTTTAGAAGTTTGGGTTGAAATATAGTTGAACAAGAGAACAAGACGAATTTGCATTGTATACTCAAATAGTATACAAATATACCATTTTGGTATACAATTCATTCCAACTATATACCCTATTAGTATAATTATATCCTATATTGGTATCATATGCTAGTTGAATCATTTTTTGGTTGTATTAGCTGTATTTATTAGTACAATATTTGATTTTCTTTTAATAATAGTAATATAGTTCAATATCTTGAAATACTTTATTACATTAATATGTGGTACACTATTTTTTTCTCTCTTTATGCATGTGTGTTATGTAATAGTAGTATAGTCATATAGTTGCCGGAAATTAACCAGTAAAACTGTATACCATGTTGGTATAGTTATATGCCATATTGGTATCTTATGGTAGTTTGAACATTTATTTTGGTTGTTTTGGCTGTATTTTAAAGTGAATTCTATTCTAAAATTATTTATATGAACGTGATTTGCAGTGCTGAAAAATTTTGTGCTGATGGATATAGATTATGTGTATTATGTAATAGTTTTTATAATTATAGGCAATTGTTGGAACGACCCATACAACTATATACCATGTTAGTATATGGAATGAGCAAGTTGCTTTGCGAATATTTAGCTTGCAATGCGAGCATGTAATTTTCTCATACTTTTATTGTATCCTTTAATGTTTTGGTACAGTAGTATAGTCACAGATAGTTGTAGCAATATTCTAGAGCAATCATATACTCTGTTGGTATACATGTATACCATATTGGTATCATGTGGTACTAGAAGTCTTTTTTGCTACTTATATTTTTATTGCATTTTCTAATATTTTATTATCATTTCTATTCTAACTAGTATATATGGAGATTTAGTGGCCGTAGATTATATTGTCTTGCTCCATCACTGGTTGGTGTTACTGCTAATGGTAGTGTATGTACTAATATTTGTAGGAAAGGAGATCAAGGTATGCATGGCAATCACGTGGAATTAAAAAAGGAACAAGAAATAAAGAAAAAAAAATAAAAATAAAAAAATAAAGAAGGAGTCAAATTAGAGTGTGAAATAAGTTATGGTAAAAATAACAATAATACGATTTGGGCAAAAATAAATGAATAAAAGAGAAAAAATAAAAAAAAATAGAAAGAAAATGAGAAAAAAGAAAAGGATAAAAGAAAAGAAAAAAGGAAAAAAAAGAAGCATAGAAATAAAAAAGAATTGGAGAATAAAGAAAAAATTCCCCACAAAAACTGTTATGGGTAGGAAATGTAATTAGTTTATGGGTAGAAAAATAAATGGGTAGACAAGGATAAATAGTTTTGTTTTTGTGGGTAACTGTGTCAAAACCCCATAAAATATAACTAGTATGGATTAGCCCATGCTGCGCATGGCCCATGCCGAGCTCTCTAACACAAAAGTCAACGTCGGGTTGACTTTTCCAACTTAAACCTTCTTAAAAGAGACTAAATGTCTCGTTTCTTATCAAACCCCATTAAAATCAACTCCAACACATCTAGTACTGATACTGAAACATAAGGAAATAGAAAATGGGGAAAACGGGGCGGTAACACACGTGACGACGGGTCGGGTCGTCACACATATTGAGACAATAGATGAGAATAATCTTGAATATCTCATCATTACCAAGAATGTCTCCGGCCAAAAGAGGGTTATTGAGAAGTTCCCATTTTTAACTTGTGGCTTGTATTGGACAAGAATTAGTGCAATTGAGGCACATTCTATTGTAAACCAAAAGGTTACTGATTCCAATATTTTTGTACTTTGGCATGATCGATTGGAACATTCTGGATCAATTATGATGTGACGAATTATAGAAAACTCAAATGGGCATCCGTTAAAGAATGTAAAGATTCTTTTAAATAATAAATTTTCTTGCACTTCTTGTTATCAAGACAAGTTAATTATTAGACCATCACCAACAAAGGTTGGGATTGAGTCCCACTACTAGAATTCCAGAAAAAAGTGACCATGAAAAGCGACCAATTTTGGTCGCTTATTGGCCAAAAAGCGACCAAACATGCCTGGTCTATATTAAGCTGGTCCCTTTACCTTAGGGGCCAAACTTGGTCGCTAATTAGCGACCAACTTTGGTCTCTCAGGTGAAAGGACCAAATTTTCCTGGCAAAGCATATAGCGACCAACTTTGGTCGCCTAAATATTTTAATATTATATATTTTGCGACCAAAGTTGGTCTCCAGATGTAAATAACGTTTTATTTTTATTTATTGTTAATCATATTAAGCGACCAACTTTGGTCGTTATATTAATAAATGTTATAATTTTTTATTTAAGGTTCGACCAAAGTTGGTCGCTAATGGGAAGAATTAATTAATTTTTTTTTACTTTAAGCGACCAACCTTGGTCGCTAAATTAAGGGAAATTGTTTTTTTAAAATATAGTAGCGACCAAAATTGGTCGCTATTTCCCAAAAAATTGTTTTTTAAGTGAATAGCGACCAACTGGAGACCAAAGTTGGTCGCTCTTATTGGTATATTTTTGGCAGAAACTGCCTGTTTTGGCTGCTACACCACCTGGCAGCTTATACCAAATATCCTAAACAGGCATTTATGCCAACAACAACACTAAAATGCAACAAAATATAATAGTAGTTCATTCGTCACATTAGATAACATTAAGCTAACAAAACTAAGTTAACGTTTATTACAAGCTCATTCGAAAATAAGTTCTATTGTCTAGTTCAAAGTATATAAAGTACTCAAAGAGTATTCTTTTAGCATCCTCGTTCGAAAGTTGGATTGCCTCGGCCGACTCGTTAGGTGGCTGACTGCGTATGAATTCCCCCACATCAGCTGTGAAGCGAACCTATAAGAAAAATTATATTGAATTAATATTTCAAAATTTATATAAAAGTAAATCAAAATACTTAATGATAAGTAAAAAACTTACATGTATAGTAGAGGCTCGACCCTCGATCCACCTTTCTGAATCAGTCTCTTTCTTCTTCTTTACAATACGAGTTTCATTGAATAGCTCATCTTGCTTCATTGGCATCATAAAGCTGTCCGGTGGCTTTGGTGATTATCCTCATGGTACTATTACTCAGGATGAACTTGGATACAGAGAATAACTTGGATACAGTAGCTGACAGGGTGTGTCTTTTGATCAATTGTTGTTCTCGTTAGCGACAATGATGTTGAGACTGCAATGACATGTGTTTCAACTAGAGATGGTATAGGCAGGAATTTTAACATTTCCTAAGTAGATAAAAGAAAGATTATAGAGGAATTCTCTACTTCATTTTCCAAGAAGAGAGGAAGTTTAATTGAGAGCGACAAGGGTGATGGTGACGGAATATTTTCCGTTGGTCATGGCAGTTCCGTTAAAACGGGGATCATAAGACTCTATGATGACAAAGATCATAGGAAGTTTTGTTCTTAACTTTTTCCAAGTCTGATCCGTACAAGCTTAGTGGGATATTGGTGATATATTCTTCGGATTTAGACAGTGATTTGTCTGACAAAAGAATGGAACTGCTAATAAAAAGAATGAAAGCTAAAACGTTTTTCTTGGTAGAGGGAACACAGTTAAAGGACATAAAACGTTTTATGGAAATAAATTACATAAATAAGAAAATTTAAGAAAGTTACACTCTAGGGAGCCTAACAGTAGGCCCAAATCTCCAGGTCCCAACATGCCATATGCCATGACCCTTTTAACCCAGGTGTGTCATAGTCCCTAAGGACCTCAGAAGATCCCGGACAGTGCTCACACCCAAGATCCCTAGCCAGGAATGAGTAAGTGCGGTGTGGAATTCCAGCCTTGTGTGTCAGAGTTCAATAGGTACTCAAAGGTCCCCAAGGCAGTGCTCACACGAAGGGGGCTGAATTGCGCCCGTAATCGAATTATTTGTGCCATTAATTTCGCAAACGCGAGTTTGCGAGATGACAATAGGCACACATGAGACCATCTAGAGGATGCATCTATTAAGATCATAAAATATCCAAACGACCCACTAGGTGGGTGAATAGGTCCACAAGTGTCCCCTTGTATACGTTTCACATATAAATACAGAGGGAACACAGTTAAAGGACATATTGGTTCATCATTGATACTTCCAGCCCATATTGGGAGTCAGGAACAAGGAAAACAACTGAATAATGTTTGGGCATTGTGGAACTCATCCGGAAAACTCAAAAACATAATGCTCGAAAAATGCAACTACAAGATCATTGGTAAAAAAACTAGGAATTGTTTTTGCTAACACAGTGTCTTGTTGTGCAGGAATCAATACTGTGATCATGCACTCTCTTTGGCCCAACTTCCGTGTGGTGGTATTAGTACAATGTACTCATTCCACTGGAGGGCAAGCTAAGAGAGCAAAAGCATGAATTGGAAGCAATCGACAACTGAACAAAGGCATATATTGTCCAGTTATGCACAGTCGAAGGGGCAATGTTCAGAAGAATTTGGTGATGATATGAATGATGGGCACATAAAAAGATCACTAGACATAGATAGTGAGATATACAAGGAACATAAACTGACATGACAAACACAGATTCAGGCAGGTACCATAGTGCAATGTTGGATGATATAACACAACCTCAACACAGAATTTTTGAAAAGGGCAATGTGCTCAGCAGGTAAAATTACTACATTACTGTAAACATCCCTTCTTTTGGCCCAACTCCTTAATGGTGGTATTAGTACCATGTACTCATTCCATTGGAAGGCAAGCTAGAGAAGGCACTGGCATGATAAAAAATGGATCAAAATTTGGACGATGACAAGATGGTTCATCTAGGCAGTGTCATGAGAGGATTGTTCACATGCACATATGGAGACAAGATAGGACAACAAGTTTTGATATTCATCAAATTCAGATCATAGGACGTGTTGAGAACACAAGAAGGCAGCAACACTCATGGTTTAGCAGCATGGAGCACTGGTGGTCTAAGTGTAGCACTGGTCGTATATGCAGGAGATGGTATGGAAGGCAGCTTAATGACACAAAGGAAGCAATCATATGCAACGACTCAGTTCACAAGTATTGAGCACAACATCAAACACTGGAGCAACAATATACAAAGGAGCTATATGTGTAATAGGCTAGTTTTTATATTTAGTTCAATAGTTTAAAGTGTTAGATCTAATTGTGATATCAATGATGGGCTTATTAAGCCCAAAATTGGTAGTAGGAGATATGTAGTAGTGATCACGCCCAACTATGCCTTATAAAAAGGACAATGCGGTCGCTGCAAATATAACCCGAGTATTATGCCCAGGGTCGAATCCTCAGAGAATTAACCTACCAACTGCTATCTTCAGACCCACTGATCCTTCCAAACCAGCTTCCCAAATATTCAAATCCAGTTGCGAGTTCTTTACCAACTAACTTGCACGTAAATAAAAAGCTATAAACTAAACGAGCAAAGTTGTAAAAAATTGTGAGAACAAGCTAAGGCAATGATTTCCCCTATTGATAGAATCCCTCCTGTTTATGCTCATGCAAATTTACCCTCACATCTCTATCAATCATGAATGCTAAACCTACCACAATTCTCCTCCGAATAATTACAGTATTTTACTATTGCACTCTCTCGAGCTACACTAGCTTACGTAATTTGCACTATTCACTTTAGATTGCACCCAAGACTTTATTATTCCTAATTCCGTCTTTAAACCCACAATCATGGATTCCTCCAATAATCTAGGAGTGGTGTTGTTCAACAATATCCTAAATATGCACTCTGTTCCAAGTTATGCACACTAAATAGGCACAGCTAATTGAGAGCTCTTCAATTAACTACAACGAACACGAAGTTGAACAAATAAAGATTAAACTAACAATTTGCATTCACATAAACGAGAAGTTCATTACCCAATAGGTTCCATCAAAGCCTTAGACAAAGAAATTAGCTACTCATAGATATGGGTAAATAAACTATGAATGAATTCATCATAAAAATCAAAATAAAAGAAGAAAGATGTTTAGAGTAATCTCTCACAATAAGTTCCTTGCTAGAAGACCTAGAAAAATCAATACATGCCTCTCTTGGGCGAAGTCTAGTGTTTTAAATAGGGTTTAGGTCTAAAAATCCCGTGTTTTACACTTAAGTCCCTGAAGTTTACTGTGCCCACCGCGGTAGAATCGCGGCCAAACGCCCTCGCGGAATCTTCAACCTTCAGAAACTGCCTTCCACCGCGGTTTCACCGCGGTGGAACTTGTACCCGAAAATTTTGGCCTGTTTTGAATGGGTTACTTGGGAAATTCAACAATTGGCCTTTTTTCATCAATAGTTGACTCCAAAACCGCTCCTTAGCCTTCCTTACACCTATATCACCTGCAAATCATGAAAAGCACTAATAAGAGCATTTTGTTGGTTCACAAGAAGGTGATTATTTGGTGCGTGATTATAGTCAAATTCACCTATTATCAACACCCCACACTTAAACCTTTGCTCGTCCTCGAGCAAGCTAAACCACACTTCTATACCTAACTGTGCAATGTATTGCCCCAATTTATGTCACACCTGATATTATCAAAGACCGACCTAAGCAGTGCACAATCATAACTCAAATGCAGACTCTCATGCCATGACACACTTGTGCTCACTCTAATTACTCTAACTGAAATGAAGATTCACTTTTTCTTCCTGAGTCACATGCCCTCACATAAACACGATTTGAGAGTAGTTCCACACACAATAAAATTCAACAACGAGGAACCATATATAAACAGAATTCACTCACTCTCAGCAAAGAGCATTCACATGCCACACAGATACACCATACGCTTGCCCCTAGTGTAATACTCCACTAATCGAGCCATTCAGTCAAAGATCAAGAGGTCTTTATTCGGTTGTAGTGTAGGCTAAGGGACGGGTAGGATATATTTGGATATAGTGACTAACCTCCCTAAGCACTTTTAATACATACTTCCTTTTATTTTACTTTCATGATCAACCCACTTGTTTCTCCACATTTTGTTTCACTTGCGCCACCCCACTTCTCGTTAGGTACAACTGGCTACTTTTCTTTTTCTCTTTTCTCTTTTTTTTCTCTTTTTTTTTCAGATTTATTATAACTGCCAGTTCACCAATCAGACCTTCATTCTTGATTTTCCCCTTTTTTTTTCTTTCTCCCCACCCCACACTTTGACTTTTGTATATACTTTAGTGCTTCAAGTGCTTCTAGGAAGGAAAAGTTCAATTAGCGTATTTAAACACCACATTTTAGATCATTATAGGGTTATCAAAGAAAAGGCTTCAGGCTCAAAGGGGTTAACTATGGTAATATGCACAGGTGGATTTTCAAGTATAAAGGGTTACACAAAGAAATGCCTCAATCATCTCTAAAACCAAACAACTTCTATTTCGCTTTGCACACACAGGGCAAGTTCTAGGTATCATATGCAAACATAAGATGCAAGTAACAGCTCACACACACTTAGCATGTAACTCATTCCGAATCAGTTCATTAACACAATCATACAAGTGTTCAAGCAAGACAAGATGTGCAAAATTAAGGCATATATTATGAGTCCACAAACAAGCTTAGACGTCACACACTCAAGTTCTTTTCTATATAAGTGTACACATTTGGGGTTACATTCTGACCTTCACCCATTTATTCTTAAACTTCAAAAAGAAAAATCTACCTAACCCGGTTCAAGAAAAACCCTTGGAAAAGAACCGTGGTCAAAAGAAAAACCAAGGGGGAGGTACTACACTACCTAAAAGAAGAAAATAAAATAAAATAAAAATCCTACATGGACTACTTCCCTCAAGAGTACTGTCCACATAGTCCGTCATCAGGAAGAGTTCTCTACAAGTTTTTTTATTTTTTTTATTTTTTTTATACTATATGACTTAGACCCTCAAGAAACCCGTCAAGAAGTGTTCGTCGTTGGGCCAATTCAGCTAATCCTAATATAACAAACTCACACATATACAACATATTACTCTAATGATACAGCACAACAACATACATCTATATACATTACCATACACAATCAGAGCAAGTCTCCCACCCCACACTTAAAACAATGGCATGTCCCCATGTCATCAGAATACAGTAAAGAACAGAAGGGTGAGAAAACTTTCCTGAAACTCAATCTGAGTCGGAGACGGTACTGGGGTCGACATGGCAGGCCCTCCCCAAAGCACGCAGCCAAGCCATAAACTTGCTCTCAGATCTAGCTTGCCGCTGTGACATGGCGTCCATCCTTGTGTGTAGACCATCCACCGAGGTGCGAAGATCCGCAACCTCTTCCTCCAAGGAACGCAACATAGGCCGGGAGGACTGTGAGCGAGATAAGTCTGCTCCAGAATGAGAGCGCCAAGTGGGTCCAGCACTGTCAATAGACCGCCTATACGGTGCCATAGGGACCGGATCATCCTCCTCATCATCAATATCAATGGTAGTGCGGGTGCTCCGGCCCACTCGGATGCTGGAAGCTTTGAAAGCTGCTTTTGGGGGCAAGTCACCATCAGCAGGGTTGGTAGGGGTGTTCCTCAGCAAGCATAGTGTGGTTACCAAGGAAGGGAAGTAGAATCCCTTTGACAGCAGCGGTCCCCGTAAGACCATCTCATCGCCAATTATCCGTGCTGCATCGAAATCTTTCCCTGTCACAAAGCACCAAGTCAACAGTGCCCTGTTGAAGTTCACGTCTGTTGAGTTGCTGGACGGTAGGAACCTACTACAGATAACCGTCAACCAACACTTAGCTAGGTGAGTGAAGGAGTTAGAGTTGAGGGTTATATCTTCCTTTAGCCAAATAGGTCGCCCCTCCATGCAAAGCACATCTGTCATGACCTCCCATGTCACCCCGGGCCTGTCATGATAGTAGTCAACATCGCTGGTGAATGGAGGCAACCTCAACACCCGGCGAATTGTTGGAATCTGAGCACTAACCACCGTACCCCGCACAATCAACTCCCTACCCAAATTCAATGAGCAGTTTGCATAAAATTCACGAACCAACATCTTGTTGACAGGTGCAGGGTCAGCAAAGAGGAACTCTATTTCCTGCCTCCGGATCTCTTCATACATCTCCACTTTTTCAACTCGGAGGGCAGCCCGATCAATCGGGATTTCCTGAATGAACGTTTTATTAGCTTTGGCACGGAAGTCATCCTCAGCCTGTTCCGATTGGAATCTAGATTCATCATAAGCAGGTCGGTGGGAAGGACCGCCAGAGCGCCTGTGCCTTTTGGGAGCCATTAATCCTGAAAACAGTTAACAAACCATCAACCAATTGCATTAGCTAATGCCAATAAGATGGTTACTCAGACTTCACCACCCAATGACACCAGCTATAACAAACCCTACAACAGCTCCACCTTTTAAGTACCACATCCGGCAACATACACCCCACACTTATTCCATTCAATATTATCCCCGATATACAACACCACCAAAAGACAAACACCATTCTCCAACAATTAGCACCTATGCTAACAAAACTACAACACAATTATCTTTTAAACCAACAAGTCACCATACAACAACAACCATCCTGTACAACACCCCAAACCTAAGTCGGGCTTAGAACACCCCCAAAAATATACAACATAGTACCACCATTCTTGGGCAACACATGACCCAATACCATTATACACCATAAAACTAGTTTAGGTCTCCAAACCACCAAAACAATTTCACAATTATATTATAATGGAGACCCAACTAATGTGGCACCAACAACCCCCCAAACATCAACTACAACAACTATAACCATAGTAAACATAAAAGAAAGCAAAAAAATTGAAATTACTATACTAATCCTAACTAGGGTTTAACTACAATTACAATATTAATAAATTACACTACTTAGAAAATAAAGAAATAGAGAGAGAGAAGAAGAACTTACTTGAGTTGAAGAGAGGAGAAAAATGGAGGTGTGGGAGTGGAGGTTGGGGATGAAGGGTGTTGAAGAAGAAGAAGAAGAGAGAGGTTTGTTTTGTGAAGAGAGAGGGAAAGAAAGAGGGGAATGGGGGTTTGGGGCAAAAATATTGGGTATTTAGATGGGGGGGAGGGGTGTTTTAGGGGGTTTTAAAAATTAGGAAAAGAATAAAAAGAAAAAAAAATTAAAATAACACACTTACCTGGCCGCGTCTGGGCCTGCCGCGGTTCTGCCGCGATCGCGGTGGAACCGCGGCAGTGAAGTTCCGCGGGCGTAATCTACCGCGGTTTCACCGCGGTCGCAGTGGAACCGCGGTAGAACGCCCGTTCTGATTCTAACGCCCAACAAAACTTTTTTTTTTCTATAATGGTTACAATTACAACAATCTCATGGGTTGCCTCCCACGTAGCGCCTGATTTAACGTCGCGGCACGACTCATATGAGCGAAATTGAGGTTCGCTCGATTTCTGAGGTTCATTCAAATGTAGCTCGATTATCTTCTTAGGCTCGTTCATACCTACATACACTTTCAATCTCTGACCATTGACTCTAAATGTACGAGAGTCATCTTCAGTAGAAACTTCCACAGCTCCGGAAGGAAACACTTCAACCACACGAAATGGTCCAGACCACCTTGACTTCAGCTTACCGGGGAATAACTGCAGTCTTGAGCTGTAAAGCAGTACCATATCCCCAGCTTTGTAATTGCGTTCAATGATGTTCTGATCGTGAAGCCTTTTCATTCTTTCTTTGTATAGCCTTGTGCTCTCAAAACCCAGATACCGGAATTCCTCTAGCTCATGTAATTCTGTGACTCTTGACGTGCCCGCAGCTTCCATGTGTAAATTCAGCTATTTCAGTGCCCACCATGCTTTATGTTCCAGCTCCACAGGTAGGTGACAGGCCTTCCCAAACACCAACTTATATGGTGACATACCAATTGGTGTCTTGAATGCTGTCCTGTAAGCCCATAGCGCATCATCCAGCTTTCTTGACCAATCAGTTCTAGTCGCATTTACCGTTTTTGTCAATACGCTCTTGATTTCTCTGTTGGACACCTCAACTTGTCCACTTGTCTGTGGGTGGTACGGAGTAGCCACCTTGTGGTGCACATCATATTTAGCCAACAACTTCTCGAAGGCCCGATTGCAGAAGTGAGTGCCTCCATCGCTAATAATTGCACGTGGTGTCCCAAAGCGGGTGAATATATTCTTCTTTAGAAATCCGACAACCACCTTAGCATCATTGGTGGGTAATGCGACAGCTTCCACCCACTTGGACACGTAGTCTACAGCCACAAGAATGTATTTATTGCCATAGGAGCTGACGAAGGGACCCATGAAATCTATCCCCCAAACATCAAACACTTCCACTTCTTGAATTGGGTTCATGGGCATCTCGTGACGCCGGGAAATGTTCCCGGTGCGTTGACATTCATTACAGCTCTTGACCCATAAATGAGCATCTTTAAACACCGTTGGCCAGAAAAATCCGGCCTCTAGTACTTTAGCTGCCGTCCTGATGCCTCCAAAGTGACCACCATACGCTGAAGCGTGACAAGCCTGCAAGACAGAAGATTGTTCGATCTCGGGGACGCATCTCCGGATCATGTTATCAAGGCATATTCTAAACAAGTAGGGCTCATCCCAATAATACCATTGGCTCTCGCGAAAGAATCTTTTCCTCTGGACCGATGACAGGTCGTGAGGGACAATACCACTGGCCAGGTAATTAGCATAGTCTGCATACCAAGGCACTTCAAGAAGAGTGGTAACGAGCAACTGCTCATCTGGAAAGGTTTCCAGAATATCCTCTATTTCTACTACATTTTCAGCTCCTTCAAGTCGTGATAGATGATCAGCAACTTGATTTTCAGTGCCCTTGCGGTCACGAATTTCAAGATCGAACTCTTGCAGTAGCAACACCCAACGAATCAGGCGTGGCTTAGAGTCCTTGTTTTCTATCAAGTATCTAAGAGCTGCATGGCCAGAGTATACGATTACCTTGGATCCTATTAGATAGGACCGAAACTTGTCAAATGCAAATACCACAGCTAGCATCTCCTTCTCTGTCACTGTGTAATTCAACTGGGCTCCACTCAGTGTCCTACTGGCATAGTAGATTGGGTGCATCAATTTGTCCTTCCGTTGGCCCAGCACTGCCCCTACCGCATAGTCACTAGCATCACACATTAATTCAAACGGTTGCTCCCAGTCAGGGGCAATGATTATGGGTGCTGTGACCAACCTTTTCTTCAACTCCTCAAAGGCTACCCTGCATTTATCAGAAAATAAAAAGGGGTGATCTTTCTCTAATAACTTACAGAGAGGGTTGGCAATTTTGGAGAAGTTCTTAATGAACCTCCGGTAGAATCCGGCATGTCCAAGAAAGCTTCTAATGGCTTTGACTGAAGTTGGCGGCGGTAGCTTTGCTATGACCTCAACCTTTGCTCTATCAACCTCTATCCCTTTGCTTGACACCAGGTGCCCCAAGACTATGCCTTCTTGTACCATGAAATGGCACTTTTCCCAATTCAGAACCAGATTAGTCTCGATGCACCGTTTCAGAACCCGTGTCAAATTTGCTAGGCAGTCCTCAAATGAGTTCACCACCACCGAGAAGTCATCCATGAACACCTCCATTATATCTTCTACCATGTCAGTAAATATGGCCATCATGCACCGTTGGAATGTGGCAGGTGCATTGCATAGACCAAAGGGCATCCTCCTGAAAGCATAGATTCCGTACGGGCAGGTGAATGAGGTCTTTTCTCTATCCTCAGGGGCAATAGAGATCTGATTGTACCCTGAGTACCCATCCAAAAGGCAAAAGTGTGACCTGCCTGCCAGTCTATCCAGCATTTGATCAATGAAGGGAAGTAGGAAGTGATCTTTCCTGGTGGCTAGGTTCAACCTTCTATAGTCCATACAGATTCTCCAGCCTGTGACGGCGCCAAAATTTGATCACGCCCAAATATGCCTTATAAAAAGGACAATGCGGTCGCTGCAAATATAACCCGAGTATTATGCCCAGGGTCGAATCCTCAGAGAATTAACCTACCAACTGCTATCTTCAGACCCACTGATCCTTCCAAACCATCTTCCCAAATATTCAAATCCAGTTGCGAGTTCTTTACCACCGTCATGCCACCCTTTTTAGGCACACATTGAACTGGGCTAACCCAGCTGCTGTCGGAAATTGGGAAAATGATTCCCGTATCCAACCATTTTATTACTTCCTTCTTCACCACTTCCTTCATGTTCGGGTTCAGCCGTCTTTGATGTTCCCTGGAAGGTTTGTGCCCCTCTTCCAGTAGAATCTTGTGCATACAGTAGGCGGGGCTGATCCCCTTGATGTCTGCCATGGTCCACCCAATGGCAGTTTTGCACTCCCGAAGTACCTATAACAGCTGTTTAACCTGCACATCTAACAAACCAGATGAGATAATAACAGGTAATGTGGAATCTGGCCCCAGAAATTCATACCTGAGGTGGTTTGGCAAGGGCTTCAACTCCAGCTTAGGAGGTTCTTCGATGGATGGCTTTGCTGGAGGGGTCTCTTTCTTTTCTAAGTGTAGGGGCTCAAACACAAGATTTCTCTCCCAGCACCCTTTACCTTCCAATGCTGACACCCATTCCGCCACATCTTCACCATTCGCTTCATCTAAGTTTGTCAAACATGCAGCCAGTGGATCCTTAACCGTCAACGCTTCATCATCAGCCTCTACAATTATGTCAACTTCATCAACAAAGGAGCAATTTGCGAACTCACTGGGTCGCCTCATTGACTTCTGCACATTGAATATAATTTCCTCATCATTGAGCCTCATCTTAAGCTCCCAGTCTCACAATCAATTAAAGCTCTCCCAGTGGCCAAGAAGGGTCGTCCTAGAATTATAGGAATTTCTTCATCCACTTTGCAATCTAAGATTACAAAGTCTGCAGGGAATACGAACTTCCCCACCTGAATAAGCACATCATCAATAATCCCAAATGGACGCTTAACCGTCCTGTCAGCCAGCTGCAATAACATAGAAGTTGGCCGAGCTCTCCCAATGCCTAACCTCTTATAAATGACCAGGGGCATGAGATTGATGCTGGCCCTTAAATCACAGAGTGCCTTAGCAAAGGCATAGTTCCCAATAGTGTATGGAATTGTGAAACTACCTGGATCAGATAGCTTTTCAGCAACAGGTCTAGATACTACTGCACTACATGTCTGAGTAAGGGTCACAGTCGACAAGTCTTGAAAGTCAAACTTTCGAGACATCAAGTCCTTCATCATCTTGGCGTAACCCGGCATCTCCTTCAGCGCCTCAATCAATGGGATGTTAATCTGGATTTGTTTGAGCATCTCTAAGAACTTTTTATATTGCTCCTCCTTTTGATGCTTGGCCAACCTTTGTGGGAATGGTGCAGGAGGTCTTTTCTTCCCAATTACTTGGGGTTTTTCCTTCTCAGCGACTGACTCAACTATTGGCTCCGCTACTGTCTCAATTTCTGGCTCAACTACTATCTCAGTCTCGGGCTGCATTTTTGTTTCTTCAGGGGCAAGCTGAACTGTTATCTCTGTCAATCCCGTAGAGTCATCCAGCTCCATGGGTACTGGAATTAGTGTCTCAGCCTGTATGTTTTCTTGAGCTCTCTCTTGTTCGACATCTAGATCCCTACCATTTCGTAGACTCACCGCCATCAGATGCTTTGGGCCTTGGTCTTTTGGATTAATTTGGGTGTCTGCAGGTAATGTCCCTTGAGGTCTATTGTTAAGTGACATTGAAATCTGGCCCACTTGTACCTCAATATTCTTGATAGCTGCGTCATGTGCATCTATCCTTTCATTCGTTTTAGCATTGGACCCAATAACCTGCTGCATCATTGCTTCAAGCCTTGCAAACCCATCTTCCTATCTTCCACCCTGCTGTTGCTGAGGTGGGTGGTACCCTTGCTGCTGATTGTTGTACCCTTGTGGTCTAGGATACGGTGCCATGTTGTTGGGGGGTCTCATGCCTCCCACGTTTCCGGCGTTATACTGTGGTTGTGGTGGTCTATACTACTGCTGATTCTGCTGACCCCAATTCTGATTACCTTGCCTCTGACCCCCATAGTTAGCTACATAGTTCATATCTTCAGGGTGTTGGTGGTGATAATCATGCTCTGTGTTCCATGGATTACCAATTGGTTGGCTAATGCAAGATGTGCATAAACCCCCATTAGTAGTGTCTACTATATGAACCTGTTGTTTCTGCCCCGATTCCTCCACCCTTTTGGTAAGGATGCTCATTTGTGTCAAAAGAGTTGCCATGTTTTCAGCCATTGTGTTAGAGGGATCAAGAGGCACTGAGTGCACCACTGGAGTGATGGGTGCGTTTCTAGAAGTCCAACCCGAGTTCTGTGCCATCTTGTCAAGCAAATTCTGACCTTCTCTCCAAGTCTTGCTCAAGAATGCCCCACCAGCCGAGGCATCAACTATATTCTTCAAGCTATCTGACAGTCCTATGTAGAACCGTTGTCCCAACATCTGCTCTGGAACACCATGATGAGGGCACATAACCAACATTCCTTTAAATCTGCCCATGTCTCGTGTAGTGTCTCCATTGGTTTCTGTTTGAAGCTCACAATCTCATCAATTTGTTGAGCGGTCTTGTTGGGAGGATGGAACTTGCTGTGGAATTGTTTAACCAACTCATCCCATGTTGCTATAGAGTTTATGGGAAGCGAGTTTAGCCAAACCTGTGCAGCTCCTGTCACCGAGAATGGAAACAACAATAATCTGATTGCTTTCGGAGTGACGTTCGGTTGCCTCTGGGTTTTGCAAATAGACAAGAAGTTCTTTAAGTGTTGCTGAGGGTCTTCTGTTTGTGTCCCAGAAAAAAGTCCCTTGTTCTGCAACAAGTGTAGCATGTTAGTTGTGATCTGGAATGATTCAGCTTGTATCGCGGGCACAATAATGGCAGTGGCCAGATTGTCAGCAGTGGGTTGTGCCCAGTCATAAAGTGCACCTTCAGGCACAGGAGGTGCCACTTGCTCATTCCTGGCGTTTCCGTTGGGGTCGTTTATGTCGGCCATGTCAAATTCGAGTTGATGTGTTTGTTGTGATTGTTGAAGTCTTTTGTTTGCACGATTCAATGCCCGGAATGTCTTCTCGGGGTCTGAGAGTCCTTCAAGTAGTTCTCCAGTCCTCGCAGAATTTCTAGGCATGC
Source organism: Nicotiana attenuata (assembly GCF_001879085.1). Taxonomy (NCBI): domain Eukaryota; kingdom Viridiplantae; phylum Streptophyta; class Magnoliopsida; order Solanales; family Solanaceae; genus Nicotiana; species Nicotiana attenuata. The sequence goes on along the minus strand of NW_017672694.1, from coordinate 77,178 downwards.
ACCTGTGTACGCAGATCAACAACCGTCAAAATTTTCAATGAAAAAGTTGGTAGAGAGAATACTGACTACAATAAGAATCTTTGTATTTCTGTCAATGGCAATTGATAATTCCGTTAACTCCCCGGCAACGGCGCCAAAATTTGGTCACGCCCAACTATGCCTTATAAAAAGGACAATGTGGTCGCTGCAAATATAACCCGAGTATTATGCCCAGGGTCGAATCCTCAGAGAATTAACCTACCAACTGCTATCTTCAGACCCACTGATCCTTCCAAACCAGCTTCCCAAATATTCAAATCCAGTTGCGAGTTCTTTACCAACTAACTTGCACGTAAATAAAAAGCTATAAACTAAACTAGCAAAGTTGTAAACAATTGTGAGAACAAGCTAAGGCAATGATTTCCCCTATTGATAAAATCCCTCCTGTTTATGCTCATGCAAATTTACCCTCACATCTCTATCAATCATGAATGCTAAACCTACCACAATTCTCCTCCGAGTAATTACAGTATTTTACTATTGCACTCTCTCGAGCTACACTAGCTTACGTAATTTGCACTATTCACTTTAGATTGCACCCAAGACTTTATTATTCCTAATTCTGTCTTTAAACCCACAATCATGGATTCCTCCAATAATCTAGGAGTGGTGTTGTTCAACAATATCCTAAATATGCACTCTGTTCCAAGTTATGCACACTAAATAGGCACAGCTAATTGAGAGCTCTTCAATTAACTACAACGAACACGAAGTTGAACAAATAAAGATTAAAATAACAATTTGCATTCACATAAACGAGAAGTTCATTACCCAATAGGTTCCATCAAAGCCTTAGACAAAGAAATTAGCTACTCATAGATATGGGTAAATAAACTATGAATGAACTCATCATAAAAATCAAAATAAAAGAAGAAAGATGTTTAGAGTAATCTCTCACAATGAGTTCCTTGCTAGAAGACCTAGAAAAATCAATACATGCCTCTCTTGGGCGAAGTCTAGTGTTTTAAATAGGGTTTAGGTCTAAAAATCCCGTGTTTTACACTTAAGTCCCTGAAGTTTACTGTGCCCACCGCGGTTCTACCGCGGTCGCGGTAGAACCGCGGCCAAACGCCCTCGCGGAATCTTCAACCTTCAGAAACTGCCTTCCACCGCGGTTTCACCGCGGTCGCGGTGGAACCGCGGTGGAACTTGTACCCGGAAATTTTGGCCTGTTTTGAATGGGTTACTTGGGAAATTCAACAATTGGCCTTTTTTCATCAATAGTTGACTCCAAAACCGGTCCTTAGCCTTCCTTACACCTATATCACCTGCAAATCATGAAAAGCACTAATAAGAGCATTTTGTTGTCATTTTTCCACATTAAAAGTTCACAAGAAGGTGATTATTTGGTGCGTGATTATAGTCAAATTCACCTATTATCAAGTAGTATTCACATACTATCGTCTCACTCTTTGTGAGATAACCTGCTACTTTGATTTATTTTATTTTATATATGAAAACTAGCCCTAGGCACACTGCCTTGTGGATTTACTAAAAAAAAGTATGCCCGCTTCGTTGCTGCTCCCGCTAGTGCTGTGATGGGTGACGAAAACATGCCTTTTTCCAGAAAAATGGGATGTTGCACGTAAGTATTTCTCCCTTGTCTTTTTCATTTCTTCAAAAAAGAAACTCATGTATTCTCGTGCCTACTTTTTCATTAACCGTGGAAGTTCGAGAAGATACCTAACTTTCGTGCTTGGGTAGAAAATTATTATCTATTGCCTCATGGAGAAAAGATCTTGGAAGTATCTTTCACTGGCATTTGGTTGGAAAGTTAAAAACACACGGTCTTTTTCTCGCTTAGTTATTTTCTTTCTCTTTTGTTAACTTAAGAGTTTCTTACCAAGCCTTTTTCTTTTGCTAGGATTTCCTATTCTTGGTATCAATCCCGCATATGTTTCTTCCACAAGACTTTCTGTGTCTCTTGATCAACAGAGAATTTTGAGCTCTTATTCAAAAAGAAAAGTTGATGGAGCCCATAGCTCTGGGGAAGAACCAGATGAGGGTTCTTTAGTACGTAGACCTCGAGTCAGGAGGCACGTTATTTCTGATGATGAAGCTACTCCTCCATCGAGTTCAATCCCCTCTAGACTTTTGGATGAGCCAGAGAGCGCCCTATTAGTGATCTCTGATGAAGAAATGAATGATCCCCCACCTCCGTGATTCTTCTAAACAATTGTTTACTCATGGCTTCAAAACGGATGCAGCTTTTGAACCTATTTCTGAGGAATTGCCCCTTGCCTCCCTTCCAATGTCAGCCCCCGTTCATCCCCAAGTTCTCTAACCTGAAGTTGCTACTGATGCTACCCCCGTGATTGCTTCCACTTCATCTGATATCCCAGTTGCTGCTATTTCTCAAGTAGAAGTTGATCCTTTTGGTAGCAAGAAGGCGATGAAGAAAATCATTGTCGAGGTTCCTGAAGGTGGGAACTTATTGAAGAAGTCCGGTCAATTTCTTGGAATGTTCTATTATCCCTTTGAAGATAGCCTATGATGCCTCACAAATAAAGAAAGAAGAGTTGAATGCCAAGATTGATCAGTGGGAGAACGATTATGAGGCTCTCGAGGATAAGATGATACTTGAGCCTTTTTGAATACTCGCCTCGAGAACCCAGTGGAGACCAGCCAGGAGGTTTTTGACCTCAAAGCTTTTCCTCACCTGAGTTTTAAGTTCCCGAAGGTGATGGATTTGTTCATGGTAGAGTTAATGTTCAAGCTCCTTCTCCCTAAGTTGAACCTTTTCCCCCGTTGCTGATGTTCCAGTGCATGATGCCTCCTTAGATGCTGCCCCTTAGTGTTCTTCGCTATTTAGTTTTGTTTGGAACTTTTTGATGGGAACTTTTTCTTTTTATTTTTTGTAATAGTTGTTGGTTTACCCTATTATGTTATGGGGTTTGATGACAAACAAGTGTTTTTGTTTTTACCAAGTTTAATACATAAGTCTCGCTTTTCTTCACCGCTTATTTTGATATTTGAGTTTTTGTTCCACTATTTGGTATTCAAATTTGCAATTAAGAATGATTTACCATTCTAGACACGAATTTTTATAAAAGGGGGCCCTTTTATAAACGACACTAACGAAGATGTCATCTCATCTTCATATTGGTGTGAATATATGAAAGAAGTAGACAAAGAAATAATTTGAGGAAGTTTTATGCTTTGAACTTTCAAATTATGTACATCATTCTTCATTAATACATATAACATTTTGTACAACATTTACAACTCTTTAATAATTGCTTTCTTTGGAACATGTTTCAAAATTCCGGGTCTATTGTCCCGTAACTAATTATTGCCCTGGGTCTTTAATAATATCTTGTGTCCATCTTGCAAGTTTACACCTTATCAAGGTTGCTTCACATGTTTTTTGACACAGGCTTAATTTTGGCTCTTAGGCTGATTCAGGCTTGTATTCTAACCTTTAGTCTTCTTTTCCTTTATATATTATATAGTCCCCCTGCTTTGAAGTATGAAATCTCGAGCACTGGGTTTTTCCTTCCTTTTGGTCCATTCCTTGAAAAGGAATATACACACAGGACTCGAAGGTATATATTTAGATGACGATTTCTTAACCCCTTTTGTCCATCAGAGAGGTTGTAGCCTAGACCATGAATAATTTAGTATTCCTCGCATCTTTCGGGTCTAATATCATCATTTGGTACGGGCTAGCTTTTTGCCTATCATCTAAAATTATTAGTATAATTTAAAAGAACAAAATATCACTTTTGAGTGACCCCTGACCATGGGTACTTCTTTTTCCTTGAAGTTATACTTCTTTAAATGAACAACATTCTAATTTGATGGTAGCACTTTGCCTTCTATGGTTTCCAAATCATATGCCCCCTTTACAGCAATGCTTCGAATTCTATAAGGACCTTTTTAATTTTGACTCAATTTCCATGCACTAGCTGCTTTGTTTATTGAAAAACTATTTTTGAGGACAAAGTTCCCAATCTTGAAGTATCGAAGATGCTTTCCTATTGTAGTATCGCTCAATAATTTGGTACTGAGCCGCCATTCTTATTAAAGTCGCTTCACTCCTTTCTTCGAGTAAATCTAAATTCATTGGCATCTCTTCCTCGTTTGATTCCTCAGTTGCTTGTGTAAATCTTGTACTTGGTTCACCTATTTAAACTGGAATTAAGGCTTCAACACCATAAACAAGTGAAAATGGGGTCTCTCTTGTGCCAGTCTTTGTTGTCGTTCGATAAGCCCATAAAACTCCTCGTAACACCTTTAGGCTACTTGCCGTTTTACTTCTATAATCTCTTCTTCAAATTATTAATAATAACTTTGTTTGTTGATTCAGCTTGTCATTGGTCACCGGTGGTAAGATGAGGAAGTTATCTATTTATCTGCTAACTCTGAAAAAATCCTATGATTTTCGTTCCTATGAATTGTGGGCCATTATCACATACGGTTTTTCTTGGAACTCCAAAATTGCATATAATGTTTCGCCAAATAAAGTGGATGACTTATTTCTCTGTACCTGTTTGAAGGCTCCTGCATCTACCCATTTGAAAAAATAATCCATTAATACTAATAAAAACGGTACCTTTCCTTTAGCTTGTGGCAGTGCACCCACGATATCTACACCCCACTTCATAAAAGGCCATGGTGAAATAACGCGATGCAATAGCTTCGCTAAGCGATGCATGTTATTGCCATATCGTTGGCGTTTGTCATATTTGGGCACAAAATTTTCTGCGTCTTATTCCATTTTTGCCAATAGTATCCTATTCTTATTAGAGTTTTTACCAAGGATCTTCCTCCTGCGTGATTTCCGCAATGTCTCTCATGTACTTCTCTCATCGCATATTCTGTTTGAGAAGGTTCGAACATCTTGCTAAAGGTCCTCCAAACATCTTACGATATAGGTTTCCGCGAATCAAATAGTCACGAGCAGCTTTTCGTCGAAGTAACTGGACTTTTTCTTATCTCCAGGTAGGATTCTGTACTGTAAAAAGTTAATAAATTCGTTTCTCGAATCCCAAGTTAAATTATTGATATTTACCTCATTTTTATCTTGGTCAAGTGATGCGTCAAACAGATGTATTACGATAGCATTTTCTGCATTTGTTATTACTGCAACAGACGTGTGATTAGCTAGTGCATCTGCTTCAACATTTCCCTCCCTAGGTATTTGCACGATTTTCTAGGATTGAAATTGTCTGATCAATTCTCCTGCCTTTTCCAAATATTGTTGCATTCGTTCCAATCTGGCTATGTAAATCCCCCTGAATATGGTTATCTACCAATTGCGAATCACTTTTGATGACAATATGCTCTACATCGAGTTCTCGTGCCAGCTCCAGACCTTCAATCACAACCTCATACTCCGCTTCGTTGTTAGTAATGGGATAGCTTTTTATTGCTTGTCTTATGATTTCCCCGTGGGACTAAAACAACACCTATACTCGCTCCTTTAACATTTTAGGAGCCGTAAGTAAATAGGATCCAAGTACCCGGATTAGATCTGGTGAATACCTGAAGTTCCTTTTCAGATTCAGGAACTATTCCTGTTCTGAAATCTGCCATAAAATCTGCTAAAACTTGTGATTTTATCGGAGTTCAAGGTTGGTACATGATATCATACTCATTGAGTTCTATAGCCCATTTAGCTAACCTACCTGACAGTTCTTGCTTATGCAATATATTTCTAAGGGGATAAGCAGTTACTACAGAGATATGGTGGTATTGAAAATAAGGTCTTAACTTTCTATCCTGAATATACATCTAAGAAACTTAACATCCCATGTCCTGTGGTAGAATCAATCAATTGATCTATATGCGGTAGAGGAAATGAATTTTTGGGCAAGCTTTATTTAAATCAGTATAATCTACGCAAACTCGCCATTTTCAATTCTATTTCGGAACTACTACCATATTAGGTAACCAGTTAGGGTACTTTTTTTTGTACCTCATGCTCTATTACTTAGTTTTTAAAGGGCCCTTGCTTCCTTTTCTTTTGCTTGACTAGCGGGTATAAAGGATCTTCATTCAGTTTTTGGGACATCACCTCCGATGGTATACTTGTCATATCAGAATGCGACCAAAGCAATATGCATTAGCTTCTAAAATTTTGACCAACTCACCTTTCATTTATGGCCGTACTTTCTCCGCAAGACAAACTTTTCTTTTTGGCCATTGCTTGAATAATGGGATAGCCTCGAGTTCTTCAGTTGTTTTTTTTGATATTTTCATTTTCTTCCGGCTCTTGAATGACATCAGGTCTTGAATCCACATTCGTCTATCCTGAACTATTTTCAGTTGAGGTTTGTATTATATCCTCAACTGAATTCTCTAGTTGCTTAATCTTATTTGCTTCATCATTTATTATGCTTGAATCCGCAACTGAATTGATACTTTTAGAAGCTTGTTAATCTCCACGAATTTGTCGAATCTCTCATTGCGAGGGAAACTTAATAACTTGATGTAATGTAGATGGTACAACATCCATATCATGAATTCATGGCCTCCCAAGAATTATATTATAAGTCATTCCATGTCTATCACCTTGATAACTTCTTTTGCAAATATGGTAAGCATTATTTCCATGTGACGACACTCGAATTATCGAATCTAGATAAAGTGTGTGCTTTCGGCACCATCTTGTCATTAGCTTGCATCTCATTTACCACTCTTAGAAGAATAATATTTACGGAGCTACCTAAGATCAATCAAAACTCATTTAACATTAGTATCATGTATAAGAAAAGATATTACCAGTGCATCATTATGAGGTATTATCAAGCCATCTGCATATGCATCATCAAACGTTACATTGTCCTCCTCCAAAACATAGCGAATTCACTTCCCATGGGTAACCGTGACTTCTGACATATTTTTTACAACTGTATATGTTACACCATTGACCTCTTCTCACCCCTTTCACGTTAACTGTTCTTTTTGGAGACGGAGGTTTTGGAGGCTCTTGTCCATTCTTCATATAGGATTGCTTACAGTTCTCGCTAAACAAGTCAGTTAAATAAGCCTGCTTTAACAAATGCTCTACTTCACCTTGTAATAATTCTTACCACATTTGTTGTTTTATGGCCATGGTCATTATGGAACTCGCACCAGAAATCTGGGTTTTTTTTTGCTCGGGTTTGATCTCATTTTTTTTGGCCACCGCACCTTATCTCCTCTACTTCTTAAAATATCTACCAACTCAGAAGTGCTAATATTAAAACTCTAATCACCAATTCTTGCGTTCGTGTTAGCATGGATGTCTCGCGCATCACGTTCTTTTCTGAACTTTGATGATGATCCCGCATCTCTATGCCTTGATGTAGGGTTAGACCATACATTTTTTGGTTTAGACCGTGAATCTCACCCCGTAGGTCCAATCTAAGGTTCGTACCTATATTTACCGGACCTTTTTTCAGATTTTGACCGTCTCGATCTTGTTCTTTCATCAACCCTTGACCGTGTAACCGTGTCTTCTTCTATCCGCAACTTCGTGGTGTACTTCTTGTACACGTCATTCCATGTTGTAGCAGGAAATTCTCGTAAGCATTCCTTGAGTTCTCCCGTGGTTTATGAGCTCTTTTCATTTAAATAACTTGTAAACGCCATGGCAGCCCAATTATCAGGTACTTGTGGAAGCAACATTCTTTCACGTTGAAATCTATCCACAAATTCCCTGAGTAACTTAGTATCTCCTTGTTTTTCCTTAAAGCTGTCTTCCATCCTTTTTTCAACCTTCTGAGCCCCCGAATGTGCTTTTATGAATAAATCTGCAAGCTAAGCAAAAAAAATCAATAGAGTTTTCAGGTAAAAGAGAATACCATGTTAATTCCCCTTTCGTGAGTGTTTCTTCAAATTTTTTGACCAAAACTGATTCAATATCCTCCTTGGTTAAATCATTGCCTTTATAGCCGTTGTAAACTCAGTTACATGATCTCATGGATCAGTCGTTCCATCATATTTTGGGATATCAGGCATTTTGAACTTCTTAGAATGGGCAGAGGGGTTGCGCCAGGCATCCCACGTTGTTGTGGATATTTATCAATATCTACTTCTTTAATCACATGTGGTATGCCAGCTATTTGTTCTATGCGATTGTTTTACTCTTTCATCTGTTTCTGCAAAGTTAGTACCAAATTTTGCAAACCAGAGTTATTTGGTGTACCTGGCCTTCCATCACGGGATTCATTTGGAGTTTCCCTGCTTCCTGAATTGGCAAGCCTCGAGCGTGGATTTCCTATGGTTGTGGTATTGTTTGGGGAAGGAATTGGCGGTGCAGTTGGCAATCCCCTTACAAAAGCTTGGAAAGCATTGTTCACATGTTTTGCAATCAATTATTTTAAAACATCTTGCTCAATAGTCTACTCGTCCCCATGTTGTCCATTCGTGTGTGATGTTGATCTTTCAGGTGTTCCCTCTCGATTCTGTCGAGGAGATTCTTGTGGCGAAGGGATTGATGGATATCCTCCCTCCTGTTGGTTGATGTCAGTGACTGTCAACATAGTTGGTTATGGGAAAGAAGGATTTGGAAAGTAAAAAGATGCAGAGTCCCGCTAACGGAACCAATTTGTTTACCAAAAAATATGACACTTAGTCAAAACAATCCATTTGAAAAATAAATATGGTAACAAGACTGAAAGGAGGAAATAATGAATTTTAGCAAAAGAAGCAAGAGAAATTCAGTATATTATGATGATACTCGAAACTTGTCCTTATAAATGAGATTTTGCACCCTTATATAAGAATACCCAAATATAACATTTCTTCTTATTTATGGCAAATATATTATGGGAATTAATGTTATTAATTACCCGTTATGATTGGTAATATTACCTGATTATATGAATTTTGTAACGATTATGTTTCTATTTCCTCATTAATTGTGGGGAACCTTCCTTCTTTCCGGTCTTGATTCGTTCCGCTCGCGCCTCTTCAACAACTGGTTAGGTCCGAACATTGATTCTTCATTGTCTTGTGGGTGTTTCCCCTGTGTCTCCCGTGCTTCATATACTTCATTAATGAAGTATGCCAGTTGTCATTCCACTATTGTTCAACATATCATGCTTTGTCAGCTAAATATAATTCCACGTGTAACACTTCTTTACCACCAACACAATGACTATATATCATTAGGTTACTTCCCATGTTATTACTTCTAATAATTTATTTCTTTCTATACTTTTTTTTAGTTTTCGAGAGAGGGAAATTATTGTCTTCTCAGATACACGAGATATGTACTTCCCTTTAGAGGCGCAAAAAAAGTATATAGGAATTGGATCAAATTGGCGATAGAAATATAAGCTTCATTAGTAGGTCTATTAGTGAACAAAAAAAAAAGATATTATTTAAGACTAGTGAATATTGATCTTGAAATAATAACGATTAATTACTCGATAAAACAAGTTCTTATTTTACCTCTATTACCTTTTCTTAGTAGTGATACATTATTAATCAAGAAGAAGCCCAAAAGTAAACGACCTACCTTTTGAAGAGCAAGAGAAGCGCATAGAAAAAAAAAAGGAAAATAGTCCTATATAATCGCAAACAAAATAATAGTCAAAAAATGTATATTTTTTTTTTGTGTCTATATATATCAATTGGAGAATATTAACAAGCATTAACCCATGAAAACATAACTCACATAACCTACGGCCGATTTTAGCCCAGCTCATTTCAGTTCATCTAAAAACCAACTCATTTCATTTCATCTAAAAACTAGGTTGATATGTAGGCTACAACTAGCCCATAAAATTTAATGCTATTCAGAGCCCGTCGCCCTAATTCATAAAAATAGTGTGGATATTAGCTATGAATCAAAAATCTTTTTGAATTCCTATTTTATTGCCCTTAAATGCCAAAAAACGAGGAACGCGTCATGGCAAAGCAATGACAATTATTTATTTCTAATGGGCCCCAAATTTTAGGCGATTCAGAGTGCGTTAACCAAATTCATGAAGATGGCATGAATATTAGCATACGAAAAATAAAAATTGACTGAAATTCCTCTTTTATTTCCTTAAAATGCAAAAAAATGAGGAACATTCATGGAGAAACTAGAACTATTATTCATTAGGTTATTTATGATGGGCCCAACAAATTCTAGGTGATTCAGAGCCCGTCGTCCGAATTCATGAAGATGGTGTAGAAACTAGCACAAAGCAATTGTACATTTATGGCCCTAAAATGCCAAAAAAGAAAGAAAAACATTCATGGTGAAGCGGTAACTATTTTTTATTAGATCGTTTCTTATAGTCCCACAAAATATTAGGCAATTTGGAGCTCGTCGCGCGAATTCATGAAGATAGCATGTACATTAGCACACGAAAAATTGGAATAAATTCCCGCTTTATGGCCTTAAAACGCTAAAAGACGACGAATGTACATGACGAAGCCATGACCATTGTTCATTAAACTATTTCTGATGGGTCCAGGAAATTTTAAGTGTTTCGGAGCCCGTCGCCCAAATTCATAAATTGTATTTAGCACACGAAAAAATTAGAAACCGTCCTGAATTCCTGTTTTATGGCCTTACAATGCTAAAAAATGAGGACAGGTCATTGTGAAGCTATGATTATTGTTCATTTGGTCATTTCTGATGAGCCCACAAAATATTCGGTGACTCGGAACCCGTCTCCCGAATTCATGAAGATGGCGTGGACCTGCACACGAAAGATCGAAAATCGTCTTGAATTCCTGTTATATGGCCATGAAACGCCATGAACGAGGAACGATCATGGCAAAGTGATGACTATTGTTCATTGCGTCATTTCTATTGGAACCTAAAAATTTTAAGTGATTCAGAGCCCGTTGCCCCAATTCATGAAGATGCGTGAACATTTGCACACGAAAACTGAAAATCGTCTTGAATTGTTATTTTATGATCCTGAAATGCAAAAAATGAGGAATATTTATGGCAAAGCAATTACTATCGTTCATTAGGACGTTTCTGATAGGCTCACAAAATTTTATGACTCTAACACACCAGAAACGAGGAACAATTATATCGAAGCAATGACTATTAGCCTGTTTGGCCAAGCTTCTTTTTGGCCAAAAAATTGAGGTGTTTGGCCAAGCTTTTGGAAGAAAAAAAAGTGTTTTTGAGGAGAAGCAGAAGCCGTTTTGGAGAAGCAGAAAAAAGTAGCTTCTCTCCAAAAGCACTTTTTTGAGAAGCACTTTTGAGAAAAATACACTTAGAAGTAGTTTTTTAAAGCTTGGCCAAACACTAATTGCTGCTCAGAAGTGCTTTTCAAACTAATAAGCCAAACACAAACTAATTGCAGCTTGGCCAAACGGGCTATATATATCATTAGGTTATTATCCAATGTTATTACATCTAATGATTTTTTTCCTTTTTTTTTTTTAGTTTTTTGAGAGAGGGAAGTACACGAGATAGGGATTGGATTGAATTGACTATAGAAACATAAGTTTCATTAGTAGGTTTATTAGTGAACAAAAACAGATATTATATAAGACTAGTGAATATATTGATCTTGAAATAATAACGACTAATTACTCTATAAAACAAGCTCTTATTTTAGCTCTGTTACCTTTTCTTAGTAGTGATAACATTATTGAAATAAGAAGAAGCCCAAAAGTACGGCCTTCCACCTTTTGAAGAGCAAGAAGGCTTAGAAAAAAGGGAAAAGGACCGTATGTAGTCGCTGACAAAATAATAGTTAATTTATATATATATATATATATATATATATATATATATATATATATATATATATATATATATATATATATATATATATNAATGGCTTTGCAATTGTTAGCTATTTTTCAATTACCAATCCGAAAACTGGCTAGCACATGCTATTTTCACTAAAATTTCCTTCATTGATTAGTTCACCCAATTTTAGCTCAACTCATTTCAGCCCATCTAAAAACTAGGTTGATATGTAGCCCAAATTGATGTCAAAATATTTTCATAAAGGCGTTATTTTGATTTGATATGTTATACATAGTCATAATAAAGAAAAGATAGTACTAAGTACTTAAAAATTTATAAAAGAATAAACCAAGAAATAAACTTAATAAGAATGGGACGAATTGAATTTAACTCATTTTTTAGCCCAAACTTCTTATCTCCTATTCCAATGAAAACACTTTCTTTCGGCAAGTAGAACACAATTGAATAATTATCATGTCCAACTATCCTATATTTTTATGAAAACTTTCAGTTGAGGGGAAAATCCAGAAGCCATTCAATAGCTCGAGTGAATATAGCAATACCTACTAGCAGAATAATTAGTTTTTAATTTCTTTGTCAAGGAAATCTGAAATAAATGTGAAATTGACTTTAGAAACAACTTAAAAACATTACAAAATTTGACTAAATTAAAAAGAAAAAGACAATTGCAATCTAGTCTTATCACCTAAAAGAAAAGTTGTTGCAATCTAGTCTTATCACCTTTTTGAATTATTTAGGACCACAAATTTCAAAAAAAAATTATTTTTTCTTAAACTCCGTACCCAGTCAAACAGATTCACATAAATTGAAACGGAGGGAGTATCAATCTAATCATACACTTCATGAACTCAACCAACAATAACAGCCAAATTGAAGTCAAAAGTTCAGAGCATTAGATCAACCTGGTGATCAAAGATACTACAACTATGTATCGTTTCATAATATATTTTATAATATTATATTGTATTGTACTATATCGTTGGATAAATTGTAGTATTATTTGCCGTCGTTATACGTGAAGAATAAATTTACAATATTATAAAGGAAAAACAAGGTACGAGATAGAATTATTATATAAAAAGTTGGAGTGAAGGACAAAATAGGATTATTTAATAACAAGGAAGGAAAAAAAAATAAGATAGCGATGCCACAACACTAAATCGGTCGTTCCATAAAGTGGTTTTTTTCATCATTACGTAACGACGGATTTAACATACGATAAAATAAAATTTAAGTGACAATCAAAACAAATATTAAATTTAAAGAGATAATACAATACAACAAGTAACAACCATCCAAACAAGAGAGAAAGAAGAAAAAGAAAAACCCAATTGAAACCCCAAAACATAATATCAGCAGAGTAATTTTTCGACAAATCCCTAATATCAGCAGAGTAAAGGAGAGATTGCAGTAAAGGAACCTGTGTATAAATCCCTTTGATTGTGAAACCCTGAAATTCACCAAAATTCGTGATGAGAATCACAATATATATATATATATATATATATATATATATATATATATACACGAAGCAAACCTAAGCACTCTTACGTGTTTGGTTCTTTTATTTTGTTGTTTCAATTGACTTTGTAGTTTGTTGGAAAAAAAAATGACAATAGTATTTTATACTCCCTACCTTCCCTTTTACTTTGCACGTATATTTAAAATATATTTTTATTTTTACTTGATATGAGAAGACAGTTTTTCTTTTTTGTTATATTCACAGTATTTATTATTTATTTTAAGTTATTTTTTCAAATCCTATATAATATACATCAAGTAATATTTGTGTCATGGTAAATTATATATTTCATTTATTATTTCTTAAGGAACTTGAAAAGTCAAAACGTGCCACATTTATAATTGGGGTATGATTTTTTCTTAGTTGGGGTTGAGAATATGTAGCCACATTTTCAGTGTATTTAGGGAGAATGAACCACACACGCAATAGCATGAACCAATTCCTCTGGAGATTTTTGAGTTTTTAGTTATACTAGACGTGGTTAATAAGCCACAGGCCCAACCTAATTTTAAAAAGAAAAATATTTTTCTTACAGCTTGTTTGGATATGGTCGTTACCTATTGTATCGTATCGTATTGTTACTTTGAATACGTTTTGGTTGTTATTTAAATTTTATTGTATCGTATCGTTATATCCGTCATTATGTAACGACGAAATGTGCCACTTTATGTAACGACCGATTTGGTATGGTTGCGTCGTTATCTTGTCTTTTTCTCTCATCTCACTCTTCACTATTATTAAATTATTTATTTTTATCATTTATCCTACCTTTCTATATGAATAATTCATCCCATATCATAATTTTCCTTATAATATTGCAAATTTATTTTTCATATTGCTGGTGCATGATATCATGAAACAACGGCAAACGATACAATCTATCCAAACATTGTATTCATCAAACGATACAATACAATACAATACAATACGATACATTATGAAACAATGTGTAACAACCATCCAAACAAGTTGTTATGTTCAATGTATTCTAATTCTAATATGCCAAATAAATGCTAATTATCATCGGATATAAATACCTAATACGAAAATATGATGCATGAGATACCCATTTCGAGATATTTTGGTTTGAGCGTCAATTTTTTATTTTTGAGAATTTACTGACATTTTATAAATGTATAGGTAAACCCACTAACCAAAAGCGTAATAATGATTTGTTTATCTTAATGAAGATGGATTTGAACGGTGTGTTCTTATTTTGATTTTTCATTCTTTAAATTTCCAAGGACATGGCCCTTGATTTGTTTAAGTTAGTAATGATTTGTTGTTTTCTTGTTCCTGCGTCTACTATTTTTCTCAGCCGAGGGTCGATTGAAAACAGTCTCTCTGCCTTATCGGGGTAGGGGTAAGGCTTGCATACATATTACCTCATCAGATTTCACTTTGTGGGTATTTGCCGGGTAGTTGTTATTGTTGTATTCTCTAAATTTCAAACTAAAATGAGATATTCATTACATAACAGACACTTTTGATAGGAGTATTTTTGTCATACCTTTTTCTTTTACAGCCTTCGCAGCAGCTGTTGCAGATTTTCCATACAACTCTTCTTTCACAGCAAGCTGACCCTTTAATTTTTTATCCTTCAAAGCCTGCAAATTATTAAAAACAGCTCTTTACCATATGATTATCAAGGAACAGAAAACCTAACCAGAATCAAAGTTAAGAGAAAAGCAAGTTTAGACGTCTTAACAAACTTCAGTACCTCCAAATTTGCTCCTTCACCTCTAAGGTATTTCTTTACTTTCATATCCATCTCTTCAGAAATAACCTGCCAATCAAGATAACGAAAAGAATCACAAGGCAGTAGAGTAAGAATAAGAGAGCAATTGATCAAGTTCTAAATCTTTTTATTCATAGTGATGTTTGGTACTTCTAATCAAGAAATATTGTGTCTAATAATCAATTTTAATCCTTTTTATCCTATGACTATTTGGTTCCAAACGCACAGAAAACACGCATTCCATTTTTTCGGGACAGAATAATACCCCTCCCCAGCCTGCCCCGCCCCACCTTCTCTTTTCACTAGGTTAAACATGTCTGGATATTCTAAAGTTTC
>NW_017672694.1:16753-61853 GCF_001879085.1 Nicotiana attenuata | reverse complement strand
TCGTGATGAGAATCACAATATATATATATAATATATATATATATATATATATATATATATATATATATATATATTATATATATATATATATAACAGCTGAAATCCAAGTATAGTGTAATCGAAGTTTTAAGTGAAATGAACCTTTGATTCCCTTCAAACTCTTACGTGTTTGGTCTTTTATTTTGTTGTTTCAATTGACAGTTTATACTCCCTACCTTAGTTTTTATTTTGCACTTATTTAAAATAGATTTTTATTTTTACTTGCATTTTAGGCACATCAAGAGCAGACAAATAAAGAAATTCTATTATATCCCACTGTATTTATTACTCATTTCAAGTTATTTTTCTCAAATCCAATAAAATATGCATCAATTAATATGTGTATCATGGTAAATTATATACTTCATTTATGAAAAATTAAAACGTGCCCAGTAAAAATGAACGGGGTATTATTTTTTTAATTGGGGTTGAAGATTTATGCTTAGGATTTATGATTTAGGATAATCAAAACCCTTAACAACAACAACAACGACGACCCAGTATAGCCCCAAATCAAAACTCTTAAAAAAAGTAAAAAAACAATATATCTTTTAGAAATTATTTTCCTTCTTTTTAAAAATTTTAGCATTTTAGTTTAAGGTATCAAAAATTTGTAAAAGAAAAAGGTATGACAAAAATACTCCTATCAAAAGTGTCTGTTATGTAATGAATATTCTCATTTTAGTTTGAAATTTAGAGAATACAACAATAACAACTACCCGGCAAATACCCACAAAGTGAAATCTGATGAGGTAATATGTATGCAAGCCTTACCCCTACCCCGATAAGGCAGAGAGACTGTTTTCAATCGACCCTCGGCTGAGAAAAATAGTAAGACGCAGGAACAAGAAAACAACAAATCATTACTAACTTAAACAAATCAAGGGCAATGTCCTTGGAAATTTAAGAATGAAAAATCAAAATAAGAACACACCGTTCAAATCCATCTTCATTAAGATAAACAAATCATTATTACGCTTTTGGTTAGTGGGTTTACCTATACATTTATAAAATGTCAGTAAATTCTCAAAAATAAAAAATTGACGCTCAAACCAAAATATCTCGAAATGGGTATCTCATGCATCATATTTTTCGTATTAGGTATTTATATCCGATGATAATTAGCATTTATTTGGCATATTAGAATTAGAATACATTGAACATAACAACTTGTTTGGATGGTTGTTACACATTGTTTCATAATGTATCGTATTGTATTGTATTGTATTGTATCGTTTGATGAATACAATGTTTGGATAGATTGTATCGTTTGCCGTTGTTTTCATGATATCATGCACCAGCAATATGAAAAATAAATTTGCAATATTATAAGGAAAATTATGATATGGGATGAATTATTCATATAGAAAGGTAGGATAAATGATAAAAATAAATAATTTAATAATAGTGAAGAGTGAGATGAGAGAAAAGACAAGATAACGACGCAACCATACCAAATCGGTCGTTACATAAAGTGGCACATTTCGTCGTTACATAATGACGGATATAACGATACGATACAATAAAATTTAAAATAACAACCAAAACGTATTCAAAGTAACAATACGATACGATACAATAGGTAACGACCATATCCAAACAAGCTGTAAGAAAAATTTTTCTTTTTAAAATTAGGTTGGGCCTGTGGCTTATTAACCACGTCTAGTATACACTAAAAACTCAAAAATCTCCAGAGAATGGTTCATGCTATTGCGTGTGTGGTTCATTCTCCCTAAATACACTGAAAATGTGGCTACATTATTCTCAACCCCAACTAAGAAAAAATCATACCCCAATTATAAATGTGGCACGTTTTGACTTTTCAAGTTCCTTAAGAAATAATAAATGAAATATATATATTTACCATGACACAAATATTACTTGATGTATTTTATATAGGATTTGAAAAAATAACTTAAAATAAATAATAAATACTGTGAATATAACAAAAAGAAAAACTGTCTCTCATATCAAGTAAAAATAAAAATATATTTAAATATACGTGCAAAGTAAAAGGGAAGGTAGGGGTATAAAATACTATTGTCATTTTTTTTTTCCAAACAAACTACAAAGTCAATTGACAAACAAAATAAAAGAACCAAACACGTAAGATGCTTAGGTTTGCTTCGTGTATATATATATATATTATATATTTATATATATATATATATATTGTGATTCTCATCACGAATTTTGGTGAATTTCAGGGTTTCACAATCAAAGGGATTTATACACAGGTTCCTTTATGCAATCTCTCCTTTACTCTGCTGATATTAGGGATTTGTCGAAAAATTACTCTGCTGATATTATGTTTTGGGGTTTCAATTGGGGTTTTTCTTTTTCTTCTTTCTCTCTTGTTTGGATGGTTGTTACTTGTTGTATTGTATTATCTCTTTAAATTTAATATTTGTTTTGATTGTCACTTAAATTTTATTTTATCGTATGTTAAATCCGTCGTTACGTAATGATGAAAAAAAACCACTTTATGGAACGACCGATTTAGTGTTGTGGCATCGCTATCTTATTTTTTTTCCTTCCTTGTTATTAAATAATCCATTTTTGTCCTTCACTCCAACTTTTTATATAATAATTCTATCTCGTACCTTGTTTTCCTTTATAATATTGTAAATTTATTCTTCACGTATAACGACGGCAAATAATACTACAATTTATCCAACGATATAGTACAATACAATATAATATTATAAATATATTATGAAACGATACATAGTTGTAGTATCTTTGATCACCAGGTTGATCTAATGCTCTGAACTTTTGACTTCAATTTGGCTGTTATTGTTGGTTGAGTTCATGAAGTGTATGATTAGATTGATACTCCTCCCGTTTCAATTTATGTGAATCTGTTTGACTGGGTACGGAGTTTAAGAAAAAATATTTTTTTTTGAAATTTGTGGTCCTAAATAATTCAAAAAGGTGATAAGACTAGATTGCAACAACTTTTCTTTTAGGTGATAAGACTAGATTGCAATTGTCTTTTTTTCTTTTTAATTTAGTCAAATTTTGTAATGTTTTTAAGTTGTTTCTAAAGTCAATTTCACATTTATTTCAGATTTCCTTGACAAAGAAATTAAAAACTAATTATTCTGCTAGTTAGGTTATTGCTATATTCACTCGAGCTATTGAATGGCTTCTGGATTTCCCCTCAACTGAAAGTTTTCAATAAAAATATAGGATAGTTGGACATGATAATTATTCAATTGTGTTCTACTTGCAGAAGAAAGTGTTTTTCATTGGAATAGGAGATAAGAAGTTTGGGCTAAAAAATGAGTTAATTCAATTCGTCCCATTTCTTATTAAGTTTATTTCTTGGTTTTATTCTTTATAAATTTTTAAGTACTTAGTACTATCTTTTCTTTATTATGACTATGTTATACATATCAAATCAAAATAACGCCTTTTATGAAAATATTTTGACATCAATTTGGGCTACATATCAACCTAGTTTTTAGATGGGCTGAAATGAGTTGAGCTAAAATTGGGTGAACTAATCAATGAAGGAATTTTAGTGAAAATAGCATGTGCTAGCCAGTTTTCGGATTGGTTAATTGAAAAATAGCTAACAATTGCAAAAGCCATTGAAAAATAGGCTAATTATATATATATATATATATATATATATATATATAATATATATATATATATATATATTATATATAATATATATATAAATTACTATTATTTTGTCAGCGACTACATACGTCCTTTTCCCTTTTTCTAAGCCTTCTTGCTCTTCAAAAGGTGGAAGGCCGTACTTTTGGGCTTCTTCTTATTTCAATAATGTTATCACTACTAAGAAAAGGTAACAGAGCTAAAATAAGAAGCTTGTTTTATAGAGTAATTAGTCGTTATTATTTCAAGATCAATATATTCACAGTCTTATATAAATCTGTTTTTGTTCACTAATAAACCTACTAATGAAACTTATGTTTCATAGTCAATTCAATCCAATCTATCTCGTGTACTTCCCTCTCTAAAAAACTAAAAAAAAAAAGGAAAAAAATCATTAGATGTAATAAAATTGGAAATAATAACCTAATGATAAATAGATTATAGCCCGTTTGCCAAGCTGCAATTAGTTTTGTTTGGCTTATTAGTTTGAAAAGCACTTCTGAGCAGCAATTAGTGTTTGGCCAAGCTTTAAAAAACTACTTCTAAGTGTATTTTTCTCAAAAGTGCTTCTCAAAAAAAGTGCTTTTGGAGAGAAGCTACTTTTTTCTGCTTCTCCAAAACGGCTTCTGCTTCTCCTCAAAAACACTTTTTTTTCTTCCAAAAGCTTGGGCCAAACACCTCAATTTTTGGCCAAAAAGAAGCTTGCCAAACAGGCTAATAGTCATTGCTTCGATATAATTGTTCCTCGTTTCTGGTGTGTTAGAGTCATAAAATTTTGTGAGCCTATCAGAAACGTCCTAATGAACGATAGTAATTGCTTTGCCATAAATATTCCTCATTTTTTGCATTTCAGGATCATAAAATAACAATTCAAGACGATTTTCAGTTTTCGTGTGCAAATGTTCACGCATCTTCATGAATTGGGGCAACGGGCTTGAATCACTTAAAATTTTTAGGTTCCAATAGAAATGACGCAATGAACAATAGTCATCACTTTGCCATGATCGTTTCCTCGTTCATGGCGTTTCATATGGCCATATAACAGGAATTCAAGACGATTTTCGATCTTTCGTGTGCAGGTCCACGCCATCTTCATGAATTCGGGAGACGGGTTCCGAGTCACCGAATATTTTGTGGGCTCATCAGAAATGACCAAATGAACAATAATCATAGCTTCACAATGACCTGTCCTCATTTTTTAGCATTGTAAGGCCATAAAAACAGGAATTCAGGACGGTTTTCTAATTTTTTCGTGTGCTAAATACAATTTATGAATTTGGGCGACGGGCTCCGAAACACTTAAAATTTCCTGAGACCCATCAGAAATAGTTTAATTGAACAATGGTCATGGCTTCGTCATGTACATTCGTCGTCTTTTTAGCGTTTTAAGGCCATAAAGCGGAATTTATTTCCAATTTTCGTGTGCTAATGTAATGCTATCCTTCATGAATTCGCGCGACGAGCTCCAAATTGCCTAATATTTTGTGGGACTATAAGAAACGATCTAATAAAAAATAGTTACCGCTTCACCATGAATGTTTTTCTTTTTCTTTTTTGGCATTTTAGGGCCATAAATGTACAATTGCTTTTGGCTAGTTTCTAACACCATCTTCATGAATTCGGACGACGGGCTCTGAATCACCTAGAATTTGTTGGGCCCATCATAAATAACCTAATGAATAATAGTTCTAGTTTCTCCATGAATGTTCCTTCATTTTTTTGCATTTTAAGGAAATAAAAGAGGAATTTCAGTCAATTTTTATTTTTCGTATGCTAATATTCATGCCATCTTCATGAATTTGGTTAACGCCACTCTGAATCGCCTAAATTTGGGGCCCATTAGAAATAAATAATTGTCATTGCTTTGCCATGACGCGTTCCTCGTTTTTTGCATTTAAGGGCAATAAAAATAGGAATTCAAAAAGATTTTTGATTCATAGCTAATATCCACACTATTTTTATGAATTAGGGCGACGGGCTCTGAATAGCATTAAATTTATGGGCTAGTTTAGCCTACATATCAACCTAGTTTTTAGATGAAATGAAATGAGTTTGGTTTTTAGATAACTGAAATTGAGCTGGGCTAAAATCGGCCGTAGGTTATGTGAGTTATGTTTTCATGGGTTAATGCTTGTTAATATTCTCCAATTGATATATATAGACACAAAAAAAATATACATTTTTTGACTATTATTTTGATTTGCGATTATATAGGACTATTTTCCTTTTTTTTTTCTATGCGCTTCTCTTGCTCTTCAAAAGTAGGTCGTTTACTTTGGGCTTCTTCTTGATTAATAATGTATCACTACTAAGAAAAAGGTAATAGAGGTAAAATAGAACTTGTTTTATCGAGTAATTAATCGTTATTATTTCAAGATCAATATTCACTAGTCTTAAATAATATCTTTTTTTTTTGTTCACTAATAGACCTACTAATGAAGCTTATATTTCTATCGCCAATTTGATCCAATTCCTAAATATCTTTTTTTGCGCCTCTAAGGGAAGTACATATCTCGTGTATCTTGAGAAGACAAATAATTTCCTCTCTCGAAAAACTTAAAAAAAAAGTATAGAAAGAATAAATTATTAAGAAGTAATAACATGGGAAGTAACCTAATGGATATATAGTATTGTGTTGGTGGTAAAGAAGTGTTACACGTGGAATTATATTTAGCTTGAACAAAGCATATATGTTGAAACAATAGTGGACATGACAACTGGCATACTTCATTAATTGAAGGTATATGAAGCACGGAGACAACAGGGGGAAACACCCACAAGACAATGAAGAATCATGTTTCGGACCTTAACCGCTTGTTGAAGAGGCGCGAGCGGAACGAATCAAGACCGGAAGAAGGAAAGGTTCCCCCACAATTAATGAGGAAATAAAACATATGTTACAAAAATTTTCATATAATCAGGTAATATTACCAATCATAACGGGGTAATTAATAAACATTAATCTCCCATAATATATTGCCATAAATAAGAAGAAATGTATATGATTGGGTATTCTTATCATAAGGTGCAAAATCTCATTTATAAGAACAAGTTTTCCCGAGTATCAATCATAATATACTAGAATTTCTCTTGCTTCTTTTGCTATAAAATTCATTATTTCCTCCTTTCAGTCTTGTTACCATATTTTTATTTTTCATAATGATTGTTTTGGACTATAGTGTCATAGTTTTTTTGGTAAAAATTGGTTCCGTAGCGGACTCTGCATCTTTTTACTTTCCCACAATCCTTATTCCATAACAAACTATGTTTGACAGTCACTGACAATCAACCAGACAGGAGGAGGAATCCATCAATCCCTTCGCCACAAGAATCTCCTCGACAGAACGAGAGGGAACACCTGAAAGATCAACATCACACACGCGAGATGGACAACATGGGGACGAGTAGACTATTGAGCCAAGATGTTTTAAAAATAATTGATTGGCAAAACATGTGAAACAATTGCTTTCCAAGCTTTTTGTAAGGGGATTGCCAATGCAACGGCCAATTTCCTTCTCCCAACAATACCACAACCATAGGAATTCACACGCCAGGGCTTGCCAATTGCAGGAAGCAGGGAAACTCCAAATGAATCCGTGTGATGGAAGGCCAGGTACACCAACATACTCTGGTTCAAAATTTGTTACTAAACTTTGCAGAAACAGATAGAAAGAGTAAAACATCGCATAGACAAATAGCTGGCATACCACATGTGATTAAAGAAGTAGATCTATTTGATAAATTATCCACAACAACGTGGGTATGCTGGCGCAACCCCTCTGCCCATATCTAAAGAAGTTCCACAAATGCCATGAATCCAAAATATGATGGAACGACTGATCCATGACGTATCATGGTAACTGAGTTTACAACGGCTATAAAGGCAATGATTTAAACCAAGGAGGATAATTGAATCAGTTTTGGTTCAAAAAAAATTTGAGAGAACACTCACGAAAGGGGAATTAACATGGTATTCTCTTTTACCTGAAAACTCTATGATTTTTTTTGCTTAGCTTGTTAACAGATTTATTCATAAAAGCACATTCGGGGGCTCAGAAGGTTTGAAAAAAGGATGAGAGAGACGAGCTTTAAGGAAAACAAGGAGATACTAAGTACTAGGGAATTTGTGGATAGATTTTCAACGTTGAAAGAATGTTGCTTCCACAAGCTAACCTGAATAATTGGGCTCTGCCATGGCGTTTTACAAGTTATTTAAATGAAAAGAGTCATTAAACCACGGGAGAACTCAAGGAATGCTACAGAGAATTTCCTGCTACAACATGGAATGAACGTGTACAAGAAGTTTACCCACCCGAAGTTTGCGTGATAGAGAAGACACGGTTACACGGTCAAGGGTGATGAAAGAACAAGATCGAGGACGGTCAAAATCTGAAAAAAGGTCCGGTAAATATAAGGTACGAACCTAGATTGGATACCTACGGGGTGAAATTCACGGTCTAAAACAAAAAAATTATGGTCTAAACCCTGACATCAAGCATAGAGATGCGGGATCATCAATCAAAGTTCAGAAAAGAACGTGATTGCGCGAGACATCCATGCTAACACGAACGCAAGAATTGGTGATTAGAAGTTTTAATATTAGCACTTCCTGAGTTGGTAGATATTTATAAGAAGTAGAGGAGATAAGGTGCGGTGCAGCCAAAAAAAGATGAGATCAAACCCGAGCAAAAGAAAACCCAGATTTCTGGTCGAGTTCCATACATGACCATTGGCCTAAAAACAATATGTGGTTAAGAATTATTAACCACAGGGTGAACGTACGCTAGTCTATACAGCGTTGTTTAAGTCAGCTATTTGTATGTGGACTGTTAAGAGAACTATGAGCAAGCTCATGATAATATGATAGAATGGACAAGAGACCTCCAAAACCTCCTCTCAAAAAGAAAAAGTTAACGTGAAAGGGTGGAGGAAGAGTCAATGGTGTAACATATACAGTTGTGAAAAAATATGTCAACGAAGTCACGGTTTACCCATGGGAAGTGAATTCGCTATGTTTTGCGGAAGGAGGACAATGTTAACGGTTTGATTGATGCATTATGCAGATGGCTTGATAATACCTCATTAATGATGGCACTGGAATATCTTTTCTTATACATGATACTAATGTTAAATGGAGTTTTGATTGATCTTAGTAGCTCCGTAAATATATTCTTCTAAGAGTGGTAAATGAATGCAAAGCTAATGACAACGATGGTGCCGAAAGCACAACACTTATCTAGATTCGATAATTCGATGTCGTACATGGAAATAATGCATTTACCATATTTGCAAAAGAAGTATCAAGGTGATAGACATGGGAATGACTTATAATATAATTCTTGGGAGGCCATGAATTCAATGATTATGGATTTGTCCATTACATTACATCAAGTTTATTAAGTTTCCCTCGCAATGAGAGATTCGACAAATGTGGAGATTAACAAGCTTCTAAAAGTATCAATTCAGTTGACGGATTCAAAGCCATAATAATGAATGAAGCAAATAAGATTAAGCAACTAGAGAATTCAGTTGAGTGATATAAATACAAACCTCAACTGAAAATAGTCAGGATAGACGAATGTGGATTGCAAGACTGATGCTCATTCAAGAGCCGGAAAGAAAATGAAAATATCAAAAAAAACAACTGAAGAACTCGAGGCTATTCCCATTATTCAAGCAATGGCCAAAAGAAAAGTTTGTCCTTGGCGGAGACAAGTACGGCCATTAAAATGAAATGTGAGTTGGTCAAAATTTTAGAAGCTAAGTGCATATTGCTTGGTCGCATTTCTGATATGACAGTATACCATCGAGGTGATTGTCCCAAAAACTGAATTGAAGATCCTTTTATAACCCGCTAGTCAAGCAAAAGAAAAGGAAGCAAGGGCCTTTAAAGAACTAAGTAATAGAGCATGAGGGTAAAAAAAAGTACCCTAACTGGTTACCTAATATGTAGTAGTTCCGAAATATGAATGAAAATGCGAGTTTGCCGTAATTATAATCTGATTTAAATAAGCTGCCCAAAAATTCATTTCTCTACCGGCATATAGATCAATTGATTGATTCTTTACCACACAGGACCATGGGATTTAAGTTTCTTAGATGTATATCAGGAGTAGAAAGTTAAGACCTTATTTTATACCACCAGTATCTCTGTATAACTGCTTATTCCCCTGTAGCAAATATATTGCATAAAGCAAAGAACTTGTCAGGTAGTTAGCCTAAATGGGCTATAGAAACTCAATGAGTATGATATCATGTACCAACCTTGAACTCCAGATAAAATCACAAGTTTTAGCAGATTTTATGCAGGATTTCAGAACAGGCAATACGTTCCAGAATCTGAAAAGGAACTGTCAGGTATTCACCAGATCTAATCCGGCTACTTGGATCCTATTTACTTACGGCGTCCAAACATGTTTAAAGGACCGAGTAATAGGTGTTGTTTTTTAGTCCCACGGGGAACTCATAAGACAAGGCAATAAAAAGCATATCCCCATTAACTAACAAACGAAGCGGAGTATGAGTTGTGATTGAAGTCTGGAGCTGGCACGAGAAACTCGATGTAGAGCATATTGTTCATTCAAAAGTGATTCGCATTGGTAGATAACCATATTTCAGGGGGATTTACATAGCCATTGAATATTGGAACGAATTGCAGACAAATATTTGGAAAAGCAGAGGAGAATTGATCAAGACAATTTCACCTAGAAAATCAGTGCAATACCTAGGGAGGGAAAATGTTGAAGCAGGATGCACTAGCTAATCAACACGTCTGTTTGCCAGTAATAACAAATGCAGAAAATATGCTATCGTAATACATTCTGTTTGATCGCATCACTTGACAAGATAAAAAATGAGGTAAATATCAATAAATTTAACTTGGATTTCGAGAAACGAATTTTATTACCTTTTACAGTACAGAATCCTACCTGAGATAAGAAAAAGTCCAGTTTACTTCGAACGAAAAGCTGCTCGGACTATTTGATTCGCGGAAACCTATTCGTAAGATGTTTGGAGGACCTTTAGCAGATGTTCGATACCTCTCTCAAACAGAATATGCGAATGAGAGAAGTAACATGAGAGAACATTGCGGAATATCACGCAGAGGAAGGGATCTTGTAAAAACTCTAATAAGATAGGATACTATTGGCAAAAAATGGAATAAGACGCAGAAAATTTTGTGCCCAAAATATGACAAACGCCAACGAGTATGGCAATAAATGCATCGCTGTAGCGAAGCTATTGCATCGCGTTATTTCACCATGGCCTTTTATGAAGTGGGGTGTAGATATCGTGGGTCGCACTGCCACAGCTAAAGGAAACGGTACCGTTTTTATTAGTATTAATGGATTATTTTTTCAAAATGGGTAGATGCAGGAGCCCTTCAAACAGGTACAGAGAAATAAGTTCATCCACTTTATCTGGCGAAACATTAAATATCACATTTTGCGATTCCAAGAAAAACCGTATGTAAGATAAGGCCCATCAATTCATATAGGCCGAAAATCATAGGATTTTTTCAGAGTTAGCAGGATAAAATAGATATCTTCCGCATCTTACCACCGGTGAACCAATGACAAGCTGAACTCAACAAAACAAAGTTATTTATTTAATAATTTGAAGAAGAATTATAGAAGTAAAACGAGCAGATGCCTAAGAGGTGTTACGAGGAGTTTTATGGGCTTATCGAACGAGCAAACAAAAGACTGGGCAACAAGAGAAGACCCATTTGTTCACTTGTTTATGGTTGTTGAAGCCTTAAATTCCAGTTTAAATAAGGTGAACCAAGTACAAGATTTTACACAAGCAACTGAGGAATCAAACGAGAAGAGATGCAATGAAATTTAGATCTTAAACTCGAAGAAAGGAGTGAAGCGACTTTAATTAAGAATGGCGCTCCTCCTAAGTACCAAATTAATTGAGCGATACTACATAGGAAAAGATCTTCGTACTTCAAGATTGGTGAACTTTGTTCCTCAAAAAATTAGTTTTTCAATTAAACAAATGAGCTAGTGCATGGAAATTGGAGTCAAAATTAAAAAGTCCTTATAGAATAATTTCATTAAGCCATTGCTGTAAAGGGGGCATATGATTTGGATCACCATAGAAGCAAAGTCCCGCTACCATCAAATTTAGAATGTTTGTTCATTTAAAAGAAGTATAACTTCAAAGGAAAAAAAGTACCCATGGTAGGCGCGGTCACTTCAAAAAAAGTGAATAATTTTTTGGTTTTTCTCTTTTAAAATATACTAATAATTTTTAGAATGATAGGCAAAACAGCTGCCGTACCAAAATGATGATATTAAACCCCCCGTAAAGAAATGCAGAGATACTAAAATTATTCATGGTCCTAGGCTACAACCTCTCTGATGACAAAAGGGTTAAGAAATTCGTCATCTAAATATATACCTTCGAGTCCTGTGTGTATTATTGCCTTTTCAGAATACCAAAAGGAAGGGAAAACCCAGCTCTGAGTACTTTCATACTTCAAAGACAGGGGGACGTATATAATTATATAGGAAAGAAGACTAAAGGTTAGAATACAAGCCTTGAATCAGCCTAAGAGCCAAAATTAAGCCTGTTCAAAAAAACATGTGAAGCAGACCTTGATAAGGTGTAAACTTTGCAAATGGACACAAAGAATATTATTAATAGACCCAGGGCAATAAATTATGTTACGGGACATTAGACCGGGAATTTTGAAACATCATGTTCCAAAGAAACAATTTATTAAAGAGTTGTAAATGTTTTACAAATGTTATATGTATTAGAAGAATGTTATGTACATAATTTGAAAGTTCAAAGCATAAACTTCCTCAAATTATTTCTTTGTTCTACTTCTTTATATATTTCACACCAAATGAAGATGAGATGGACATCTTCGTTAGTGTCGTTTATAAAGGGCCCCCTTTATAAAAGATTCGTGTCTAGAAATGGTAAATTCATTCTTATTGCAAATTTGAATACCAAAATAGTTGGAACAAAAACGTCAAATATCAAAATAAGCGCGTTGAAGAAAAGCCGAGACTTATGATATTAAACTTGGTAAAAACAAAAACACTTGTTTGTCATCAAACCCCCATAAAAATAATAGGGTAACCAACAACTATTACAAAAAAATAATAAAAGAAAAAAGTTTCCATCAAAAAAAGTTTCCAAACAAAACTAAATAGCGAAGAACACTAAAGGGGCAGATCTAAGAGAGCGCATCAATGCACTGGAACATCAGCACGGGGAGAAAAGGTTCAACTTATGGGAGAAGAGCTTGAACATAACTCTACCAATGAACAAATCATACACCTTCGGAACTTAAACTCAGCGTGAGGAAAAAGTTTGAGGTCAAAAACCTCCTGGCGGTCTCCACTGGCGTTCTCGAGGCGAGATTCAAAAGGCTCAAGTATTCATCTTTCCTCGAGAGCCTCATTAATCGTTCTCCCACATGATCCAATCTGGCATTCAACTCTCTTTCTTTATATTGTGAGGCATCATAGGGCTATCTTCAAAGTGATAATAGAAACATTTCCAAAGAAATTTGACCGGACTTCTTCAATAAGTTCCCACCTTCAGGAACCCTCGACCAATGATTTTCTTCATCGCCTTCTTGCTACCAAAGGATCAACTTCTACTTGAGAGAATAGCAGCAACCTGGGATATTCAGATAAGTGGAAGCCAATCACGGGGGTAGCATCAGTAGCAACTTCAGGTTTAGAGAAACTTGGGGATGAAGGGGTGCGTGACATTTGGAAGGGAGGCAAGGGCAATTCCTCAGAAATAGCGTTCAAAACTCATCCTGTTTTGGAAGCCATGAGTAAACAAAATTGTTTTAGAATGAATCCGAGTGGGGGATCATTCATTTCTTCATCAGAGATCACTAATAGGGCGCTCTCTGGCTCATCCAAAAGTCTAGAGGGGAATTGAACTCGATGAGGAGTAGCTTCATCATCAAAGTAAATAACGTGCACTCCTGACTCTAGGTCTACGTACTAAAGAAACCCTCATCTGGTTCTTCCCCAGAGCTCATGGGACTCCATCAACTTTTCGTTTTTGAATAAGAAGGCTCAAAAATTTTCTGTTTGATACAGAGACAAGAAGTCTTGTGGAAGAAACATATGCGGGATGGATAACCAATGAATAGGAAATCTAGCAAAAGAAAAAGGCTTGGTAAGAAACTCTTAAGTTAACAAAAAGAGAAAGAAAAATAACTAAGCGAGAAAAGAACCGTGGTTTTTAACTGTTCCAACAAATGCCAGTGGAACAGATACTTTCAAGTCTTTTCTCCTATGAGGCAATAGATAATAATTCTAACCCAAGCCAGAAAGTTAGGTATCTTCTCGAATCTTCCACGGTTAATAAAAAGTCAGGCACGAGAATACATGAGTTTTCTTTTTTTGAAGAAATGAAAAAGACAAGCGGAAGAAAATCTTACGTGCAAACATCCCATTTTTCTGGGAAAAAGGCATGTTTTCCGTCACCCATTCACAGGGCATACGGGAGCAAGCAACGAAGCGGGCATACTTTTTTTTAGTAAATCCACAAAGGCAGTGTGCCTCAAGGGCTAGTTTTCATATATTAAAATTAAAATAAATCAAAGTAGCAGGTTATCTCCACAAGAGTGAGACGATAGTTATGTGAATACTTACTTGATAATAGGTGAATTTGATATAATCACGCACCAAATAATCACTTCTGTGAAACTGTTAATGTGGAAAATGACAAAAATGCTCTTATTAGTGCTTTTCATATTATTTGCAGGTGATATAGAGTGTAAGAAGCTAAGGACGGTTTTGGAGTTCATATCTATTGATGAAAAAAGGCCAATTGTTGAATTTCCCAAGTATACCCATTCCAGATAACAGGCCAAAATTCCGAGGTACAAGTTCCACCGCGCGTTCCACCGCGACCGCGGTGTGAAACCGCAGTGGAAGGCGAGTTCCTTGAAGGTTGAAGATTCCTGCGAGGCCGTTTCGGCCGCGGTTCTACCGCGACCGCGCGTAGAACCGCGGTGGGCACAGTAAACTTCCAGGGACTTAAGTGAAACATCGGGATTTTAGACCTAAACCCATATTTTAAATAACACTAGGACTCTCGCCCAAGAGAGGCATGTATTGATTTTCTAGGTCTTTCTAGCAGGAACTCAATTGTGAGAGATTACTCTAAACATCTTTCTTCTTTTATTTGATTTTGATGATGAGTTCATTCAAAGCTTTTATTTACCATATCTATAGTAGCTATTCTTTGTCTAAGCTTTGATGGAAACCTATGGGTAATGAACTTCTCAGTTATATCGTGAATGCAAATTGTTATTTTTAATCTTTATTTGTTCAACTTCGTGTTCGGTTGTAGTTAATTGAAAGAGCTCTCAATTTAGCTGGCCTATTTTAGTGCTCATAACTGGACAGAGTGCATATTTAGGATATTGTTCAACACACTCTAGTTATTTGGAGGAATCCATGATTGTGGGTTTAACAGACAGAATTTAGGAATAATAAAGTCTGGGTGCAATCTAAAAGTGGATAGATCAAAATTACGTAAGCTAGTGTAGCTCGAGAGAGCTGCAGATAGTTTAAAATACTGTAATTACTGGAGGAGGAATTGTGGTAGGTTAGCATACATATTGATAGAATGTGAGGGTAAATTTGCATGAGATACAGGAGGGATTTTATCATAGGGCAAATCATTGCCTAGTTGTCTCCATTAGTTACAAACTTTGGCAGTTTAGTTTATAGCTTTTATTTACGTGCAAGTTAGTTTGGTAAAAACTCGCAAACTGGATTTGAATATTTGGGAAGCTGGTTTGGAAGGATCAGTGGGTCTGAAGATAGCATTGGTTAGGTTAAATTCTCTGAGGATCGACCCTGGGCATAATACTCGGGTTATATTTGCAGCGACCACATTTCCTTTTTATAAGGCATAGTTGGGCGTGACCAATATTTGGCGCCGTGCCGGGGATTAACGGAATTATCAATTGCCATTGACAGAAATACAAAGATTCTTATTGTAGTCAGTATTCTCTCTACCAACTTTTCCATTGAAAATTTTGACGGTTGTTGATCAATGCGTACACAGTGTGCATGCCTAGAAATTCTGCGAGACTGGAGAACTACTTGAGTACTCTCAGACCTCCGAGAAAGACATTCCGGCAAAAATTTGAATCGTGCAAACAAAAAGAACTATTCAACAATCAACAACGAAACACATTCAACTCGAATTTGACATGGCCGACATAAAACGACCCAACGGAAAACGCCAGAATGAGCAAGTGGCACTCTGTCCTGAAGGTGCACTTTATGACTGGGCACAACCCACTGCTGACAATCTGGCCACTGCCATTATTGTGCACCGCGATACAGCCTGAATCATTCCAGATCACAAACTAACATGCTACACTTTTGCAGAACAAGGACTTTTTCTGGACACAAACAGAAGACCCTCAGCAACACTTAAAGAAACTTCTGTCTATTTGGCAAAACCCAAGGGGGGGGGGGGGGAGGAAGGGGAGGGGGGGGGGGCACCGACTCACTCCGAAAGCAATCAAGATTATTGTTGTTTCCCATTCTCGGTGACAGGAGCTGCACAGGTTTGGCTAAACTCGCTTCCATAAACTCTATAGCAACATGGGCATGAGTTGGTTAAACAATCCACAGCAAGTTCCCATCCTCCCAACAAGACCCGCTCAACAAATTGATGAGATTGTGAGCTTCAAAACAGAAACCAATGGAGACACTACACGAAACATGGGCAGATTTAAAGGAATGTTGGTTATGTACCTCATCATGGTGTTCCAGACAGATGTTGGGACAACGGTTCATACATAGGACTGTCAGATAGCTTGAAGATATAGTTGATGCCTCGGCTGGTGGGGCATTCTTGAAGCAAGACTTGGAGAGAAGGTCAGAATTTGCTTTGACAAAGATGGCCATAGACTCGGGTTGGACCTTCTAGAAACGCACCCATCCCTCCAGTGGTGCCACTCAGTGCCTCTTGATCCTCTAGACACAATGGCTGAAAACATGGCAACTCTTTTGACACAATATGAGCATCCTTAACCAAAGGGGGAGGAATCGGGGGCAAAACAACAGGTTATATAGTAGACACTACTAATGGGGGTTTAATGCACATCTTCATTAGCCTAACCAATTGGTAATCCATGGAAACAGAGATGTTATCACCACCAACACCCTGAAGATAGAAACTATGTAGCTAACTATGGGGGTCAGAGCAGTAATCAGAATTGGGGTCAGCAGAATCAGCAGTGTATAGACCCCACAACCACAGTATAAACGCCGGAAACGTGGGAGGCAATGAAGACCCCCAACAACATGGCACCGTATCCTAGACCACAAGGGTACAACATCAGCAAGCAAGGGTACCTACCACTCAGCAACAGCAGGGTGGAAGATAGGAAGATGGTTGCAAGCTTGAAGCAATGATGCAGCAGGGTTTGGGTCCAATGCTAAAACGATGAAAGGATATGATGCACATGAACGCAGCTATCAAGAATATTGAGGTACAAGTGGGCCAGATTTCCATGTCCACTTACAAATAGACCTCACAGGGACATTACCTGCAGACCACCCAATTAAATTCCAAAGACCAAGGCCCAAAGCATCTGATGGCGGTGAGTCTACGAAATGGTAGGATCTAGATGTCGAACAAAGAGAGCTCAAGAAAAACATACAGGCTGAACACTAATTCCAGTACCCATGGAGCTGGGATAGCTCTACGGATTGACAGAGATTAACAGTTCAGCTTGCCCATGAAAAAACAAAAATGCAGCCCGAGACTGAGATAGTAGTTGAGCCCAGAAATTGGGAGACAGTAGCGGAGCCCAATAGTTGAGTCAGTCCCGCTGAGCAAGAAAAACCAAAGTAATTGGGAAGAAAAGGACCTCCTGCACCATTCCTCACAAAGGTTGCCAAGCATCAAAAAGGAGGAAGCAATATAAAAAGTTTCTTAGAGATGCTCAAACAAAATTCCAAATTAACATCCCATGATTGAGGCGTGAGGAGATGCCGGGTTAACGATCTATTTTGGTGAATTTCAGGGTTTCACAATCAAAAGGATTTATACACTGGTTCCTTTACTGCAATCTCTCCTTTACTCTGCTGATATTAGGGATTTGTCGAAAAATTAGGGTTTTTATGTTTTGGGGTTTCAATTGGGGTTTTCTTCTTTCCCTCTTCTTTGGATGGTTGCTACTTGTTGTATTGTATTGTATTATTACTGTAAATTTAATGTTTGTTTTGATTGTCATTTAAATTTTATTTTATCGTATGTTAAATCCGCGTTACGTAATGATGAAAAATACCACTTTATGGAACGACCGATTTGGTGTTGTCGCATCGCTATCTTATTTTTTTTTCTCATCTTGTTCTTCCTTGTTATTAAATAATCCTATTTTGTCTTTTACTCCAATTTTTTATATAATAACTCTACCTCGTACATTGCTTTTATTATATTTTATAATATTGTAAATTTATTCTTCGCATAAAATGACGACATATAATACTACAATTTATCAAAGATATAGTACAATACAATATAATATTATACGATATATTATGAAACGATACATAATTGTCGTATCTTTGATCACCGGGTTGATCTAATGCTCTGAACTTTTGACTTCAATTTGGTTGTTATTGGTGGTTGAGTTCATGAAGTGTATGATTAGATTGATAATTATTATTATTATTATTATGTCCTAGAAAACATGTTCTTCTAAATTCGCTCTATGCTACTATTATGATTTTTTGTTAAAATACCCCAAGAGGTTGTGAGTTCGAGTCACTCTAAGAGCAAGAGGGGGAGTTCTGGGAGGGAAGGATGCCGTCATGCCGAGGGTCTATCGGAAACAGCCTCTCTACCCCAGGGTAGGGGTAAGGTCCGCGTACACACCACCCTCCCCAGACTCCACTTGTGGGATTATACTAGGTTGTTGTTGTTGTGTTGTTGTATATATAAAAACTTGTGAATCACCTTGACACAAGAGAAAGTAGTTCAAAAATTGCCTTAGCTCACGGGTTCGAATTCTTTGAGATATAACTGGATATGTTGCTGTTGTTGTTTTTGGCCAAAAAGAAACTTGGTCAAATAAGCTATATCTAATAATTAGAACTTATAAAATATTTAATAGCAAGGTGAGAGTTCTTGGAGGGAGAGAGCTGAGGGTCTATCGGAAACAACCTCTCTACCCTAGGGTAGGAATAAAGTCTGCGCACACACTACCCTCCCCAGACCTCACTAGTGGAATTATACTGGGTTGTTATTGTTGTATCCCGAGATGCTTATTTTATTTCTTAGTAACATTCGTTTTCTGGATTAATAGGGACTTTAAAAAGAAAGAATGCAGATCTCAAAGAAAACAAAGGGAAAGAAAAAGCAACATGTCATTTCTATACCCAAAGAAATTGTTGTTGAGATACTACAGAGAGTACCTTGCTTAGATTTGCATGAAATTTTAAAGAAGGTATGCATGCATTGGTGTTCAATTATCAATTTGCTGGTATAGGAGAAAATTGCTCCACTGACTTGTTTTTCCATATACGTATAAAAGTTGGCCTGTAATTAATCAAATTAAAACAAAAATTTATGAACAAATTAGTAACCTTCAAAATCTTCTCTCATGATAATCAGATAATTAAGCTTCATAAGTTTCAAGTCCTTCCTTTTTTTATTTAAACTCTATGGCGAGTCAAATACCAAACGTAAGATAAAACGAAGGAACTTATATAAATGTTATATATATATAAAAAAATTATTTACTAAACTAAATAAAGGAAAAATAAGGAGAAATAATGGAAATTGAAAGGGTGACAAGAACAAGATGAGTGCAATGACATTCCCTGAAAATAAAAATAGAAAAAATAGAAAAACCCCATCAGCTTTTCTCTTAAAAAAAATAAATTAAAACTAACAAATTTTCAACTCTGACTCTATGTTTGTGTTTTGTTGTGTGTGTGTGTGTGTGTGTGTTTTTTTTTTTTTTTTTTTTTTTTTTNTGTTTGTGTGTGTGTGTCTTTTTTTGGGGTGACTTAAAATGTGAAGAACTAACCAATAACACCAACAGCAAAACGGGCAATATCTCTATTGAAAACCATAGCTAAGAAGCAAATGAGAAAGAAAAGAAAAATGAAAGAAAATAAGAGATTTTGAGGAGTGATTTTAAGAGATTTGCTGGTCATATCAAAAACAGAAGATCTAAATAAAAAGGAATATAGAAACTTTTAACCATTCTAATCATAAAAATAATAAATTAAAATAAGTATAAAGCACGTACATAGTATATTTCATTCTACAATATTACCATGATAACTTTATTATTTTAACTAAAATATTCACTCATTATATCCAATTTGAATTCTTTTTGCCTAAGACCCCTTAAGATGTATATAGGATTTTCACACGAAAGGTGCAATGTTATTATGTAGTTTAAACAGAGACCGTGTTGATTATTAATTTATTTTTGATTATAAGAATTTGTTAATGTATTGCATATCTTCACAATGAACAAAATAACATAAGTATACTTCTCTCCATATTATTTTAAAACTATACAATATGAACTATACATAATACATTTCTATATTAAGTGATACATAGTATTCAAATTTTAAGTTTTACTAATGAGCAATAAATGAATAACTATACATAATACATTACAAAAAGTTTATACCCATTGAGATGAGATACACGCGCAACGTGCGTATCCTAAGACTAGTAATTATAAAAGTGGGAAGCCCTAAACTAAAAAGTTAGATTACTAAAATACCCCTCTTCAAAAACCTAAGACGCCTCCCACAAGATACTTGGATCATGAAAGCATACTGCAATTCAGTGAAAATCAAAGTGGAAGACCATATTTTGTGTTAGAACAGCGAAAAAGAAAGGCAATAATAATTTTTGGAGATTTTTGCAAACTGGTTGGAAAAGCACATAGTACTTCATAAATAATTGGGCCGAGATTAATGGGAACTATGTAAGTAAGATTTGTCCATTTTTATTATTTTGTTGGCTAAAGAAAAGAGAGTTAGCAAGGATGCATTTCCTCAAAAGTTACAAATTTGAATCCTTGTAGTTTTAATAGATATACATACGTCCTCTCATTTCATGTTGGCAAAGGCTTTTTCATCATGCCAAAGGCAAACACATCTTTTCTTCACATTAATTTTAAAAAAATGAAAATATTTTCCATCTGATTGTGACTATGGAGATGGCAAAGACACAACGTTAGAGCAATGAATGGAGAAGAAATTGATAAAAATCGGGTTTCACTTTTTTAACTCTACTTTTATTTATTCATGAATCTCTAATTTATTGTTATAAATATTAGGATGGGTAATACATTTATGATGATCTTAAAATTTTAAGAATAACCTCTTTGATATATATGCTCATTATAGTTAGTTATTCCATGACAAATAAAATAATTCTTGAAATAACAAATACTATGTTACATAAGTTATTCCATGACAAATAAAATTATTCTTGAATTAACAAATACTATGTTACATAAAGACCATGTAGACTTAATATTCAAGTTATAAGATGGATATGGAATACTTTATCAACGAAGATATCTAAACATTAAAATCATTTACCATTTTTACATCATGAAAACAAAATATATTTCTATTTTGGTATTATTTTTATTTATTAAAAGTAATGATATTCTATAAAAGTAGCGTCTTTTCAGAAGAAGTGTGTGCTTGTAACATTCCAGTGATTTAACTCGATGATAAAACGATGTGGTGAGTTAAGTTTGACCCATAAATTTTATGAAAAAGTCACTTGAAATAATCAAAGTGCTATGGTGTTTGATTAATAAGATGTATTATTGACATAAAAGAGGAAGTTTTTGTTAAGACTATGAATAATGAAGAGGATAAAAGTAGAGAAGAAGAATGAATAAGGGAAGAGATAGAGATGCACCTGACTCCGAATGTATATTGATTGAATGTGTGTATTTGTATCTTCCACATTCAAAGAAAGGATCTTGAAAAAGTTATAGCATAGTAGGTATCAAAACTAAAATAATTGGTGGGGGTTTATATGTGTTGTGTCAATCAGATTACAGGGGGAAATACTAAATAAATTAGTCGCTAAAACATAAAAGAGGTCAACACTCCATTTGATCCAAGTGTTGAGTTAACTAAGAATGATGGAAGAATTGTGGCTTAATTAGATTGTGTATGCAAGTACAACAACAACAATAATCCAGTATAATCCCACTTAGTGGGGTCTGGGGAGGGTAGTGTGTACGCAGACCTTATCCCTACCCTGGGGGTAGAGAGGCTGTTTCCAAATAGACCCCCGGCATCCTTCCCTCCAAGAACTTCCCACCTTGCTCTTGGGGAGACTCGAACTCACAACCTCTCGGTTGGAAGTGGGGGTTGCTTACCATCAGAGCAACCCCTCTTGTCTTAAGATTGTGTATGCAAGTATTTTTGGAAAATCATTGGCCGAGTTCCTTGTTTATCTAAGAATACTAAAGATTTGATTTTGCAATACTCAAATTTCAATATGACTCGGCATACACGTGCAACGCACGCGCCGAGAGACTAGTATATAACGCTGAAATCTTAGTGTAATGGAAGTTTAAGTGAAATGAAACCTTTGATTCCTTTCAAACTGATCTGGTGGAAGTTACGAAACAGGTGAATGAAATCGAGTAGAGAATATATATGAAGCAAACCTAAGCACTCTTACGTGTTTGGTCTTTTATTTTGTTGTTCCAGATGACTTAGTAGTTTGTTGGGAAAAAAAATATGACTTAGTAGTTTGTTGGGAAAAAAAATATGGCTTAGTAGTTTATATTCTCGCCGTTCGCTTTTACTTGGCACGTATACTAAAAATAAGTTTTTATTTTTACTTGTCACTTTACGCACATCAATAGAAGACAATACTGAAAATTAACCGAACCGTACCGATACCGAAGTGCAACGACATTATTGGGACGGTTTCGAAACGTCTAAATTTGGTTATACATAATAGAATAACCGAAAAGTTGGCATGGTACAAATTTTATAAAATAACCGTCCGAACCGAACCATTGACACCCCTGGATATACCCACAATATTTATTACTCATTTCAAGTCATTTTTTCAAATCCAATAAAATATGCATCAATTAATATGTGTATCATGATAAATTATGCACTTCATTTATTATTTCTTAAGGTGCGTGAAAAGTCAAAACGTACCAAGTAACAATGGAGGGGGGTGGGGTTGAGAATATATAGCCACATTTTCACTGTATTTTGGTAGATCGCATGGACCAATTCCTCGAGAGATTTTACCCTTCATGCTTAACTTTTAATATAATTATCTTCTATATATCTAATTATCATTATGTACCATTTTAGGATTTTAATAGTATTAATTAGTCTCCTAGTTTTATCCAACCGTATATTCCCACTCCGACAAGTTTCTCTCTCCAAATCCTCTTCAATCACCCACGATTTTCTCTTCTAAAACAAACGAAAATCTGTAACCACTACTAGAAATACGGAAAAAAGCGACCACAAAAAGCGACCAAAGTTGGTCGCTTATAGGTCAAAAAGCGACCAAAAAGCGACCAAACAGGCATGGTCGATATTAAGTTGGTCCCTTTACCAATTAGCGACCAACTTTGATCTCTAAGGTAAAAGGACCAAATATTTCGGGTAAAGAAAATAGCGACCAACTTTGGTCGCTTTAATATTTTAATAATATAATTTTAGCGACCAAAGTTGGTCTCCACATGTAAATTACGTTTTTTTATTTATTATTAATCATAAAAAAGCGACCAACTTTGGTCTGTAAAGAAAATATTATATTTTAAAATCTGGAAAATGGAGACCAAAGTTGGACGCTTTATTATTAATTTTTTTTTAAAAATAAGTGACCATAGTTGGTCGCTAACTTCAAGAATTAATTATTTTTTAATAATAAGCGACCAACTTTGGTTGCTATATTTCCAGAAATTGTTTTTTTTAATAATGGAATAGCAACCAAAGTTGGTCGCTTTTTGAGAAATCTGGGTTAATTAGCGACCAAGATTGGTCGCTATTACCTAGAAAATAATTTTTTTAAAGGAAAAAACGACCAACTAGCGACCAAAGTTGGTTGCTTTCTTGGTATATTTTTGGCAGAAATTGCCTGTTTTGGCTGCTACACCACCTGCCAGCTTACCAAAATTCCTAAACAGGCATTTTATGCCAACAACAACAACAACACCAACAATAAACAACAACAACAATAAACAACAACATTAAAACCAACAAACTATAAAGTTCAATAGAACTTACACATTAAGCTAACCAAACTAAGTTAACTGTTATTACAAGCCCATTCGAACACCGATTGTATTTGTCTAGTTGAAAGTGTATAAAAGTCAACGATTGTTTTGTACATCATTATCATCATCGTCTGATGAACTTTCATCACCAAGACGGTATCCAGAAGGGTGTACTTGTCGAGGATGGGAAGAACGATCTCGGGGAGGACGGGAGGAACGAGCACGGGGAAGGCGAGCCTCTGGCGATGACTTACGAGACCGGAGAATCGGAAAACTGCCAGAAGCTAGGAGAGATTTGATTTTCTCTTGCATGCCAATGTACCGAGCATCTCTAAGCTTTTCTCTTTCCTTGGCGGCTTCTAGCTCGGATGTGAGCTTTGTCACAGTCTCTCGCATAGAGGAGAGGCTCTCCCCATCAAGTTGCTCGGCTTGCGAGAAAGTCCCTATTCCTTGCATTCCACACTTATAGCGATGGAATTTTCTTAGTAGGAAGCCCGTATACCTTCCCCCATTTTGGACCGCCAGCAGCCTGCATCCACATTCTTTCAGCATCCTCGTCCGAAGGTTGGATTGGCTCGCCCGACTCATTAGGTGGCTGACTATGAGTGAATTCCTCCACTTCGGTTGTGAAGCGACCCAATAAGAAAAATTACATTGAATTAGTATTTCAAAATTTATATAAAAGTAAATCAAAATACTTAATGAAAAGTGAAAACTTACATGTACAGTCGAGGCTCGGCCCTCGACCCACCTTTCTTGATCCGTCTCTTTCTTTTTCTTTACAATATGAGTCTCCTTGAATAGCTCATCTTGGTTCATCGGACGCCCCAACTTCTTTTCCTGAAAACTCATAAATTTTAGTTAATAAATAGAAAGATATATTTTGAAAATTAAAATAAATTAAGCAATTACTGTCACGACCCGGAATTTTCACCCTAGGGAGTCGTGATGGCGCCTACTCGTAGAAGCTAGGCAAGCCACACATTAGCAATCCATAACAATTTGTTTAAATCTTTTTACCATTTAGTATAGATTAAGCATTAACACAGCGAATACGAAATTTTGCGAAGACTTAGACGAATAAAACCAAAATAAAGTAGAAAAGAAATATCCACATATGCCTCTACCCAGAAACTGGTGTCACAACACTCACGGACTATTAAGAGTACTAAATACAACCATTTGAATGAAATATCACACTGTCTGTCTTAGATACATGAGATAACATAATGAAATATAAGATAGAGGGGACGTCGGGCCTGCGGATGCCTGCAAGGCTACCTCGGTGTCTTGGTGGACTGAAGGCTGGCTCCCGAGCTAATATTGTTGTTCGGTACCTGGATCTGTGCAAAAGAGCAAAGAGTGTAGTATCAACACAACAGACCCCATGTGCTGGTAAGTGCCTAGCCTAACCTCGACGAAGTAGTGACGAGGCTAGACCAGACTACCACATAAACCTGTGCAATTTTATTTATATATATATATATATATATATATACATACACGGCGGAACAGAGATACAGAGACAACCAATCAATATGGGAGGGGGAGCGTGCTAGGGTGAAAGTAACAATTCCAAGTAAAAGTCATCAAATAACGAAGGAAACAACATAACTCAGACATCAATAAAGAATCAGAAAGTAGCAAGTGCACGACATCACCCTTCGTGCTTTTACTCTCATCGTCACCAAGAAATGATATAATAAAACATGCACGGCACCACCCTTCGTGCTTTTAGTCTCTTTCCTCACATATAATCAATAGAATCGGCACAGAATGGTACATCGTGTAGCACGACATCACCCTTCGTTCTTTACACTCTTTCCTTACATATAATCAATAGAATCGGCAAATAATGGTACATCGTGCGGCACGGCATCACCCTTCGTGCATTAACACTCTTCCTCACCCAAACAACAATCACAAACAAGGGGCAAGGAAATGAACAAAATAATAATAGAAATCCCGACAAGGGAACACAATTAAACAATTAAATCCCGGCAAGGGTACAATATCAATAATCTCAACATCCTGGCAGGGTAGAATAATCAACAAAACATCAATATCCCGGCAAGGGAACAATTTAATAACTCTTTCTCTTTCTTTCACTTTTATTTTATAACTTACTTTACCACTTGAGCCAATGCTCCAAAGGGTCAATCATCTCATATACTTTCACAATTTGTCATATAACTTGAGCCAATGCTCCTCGATGTTCATAGGTCATAATTTCATTCCACAAGCTTTTCATAACAAATAGGAATCATCACCAAGGCATGAAAGATACAACGAAATCAAGATGTTCACAATTTAAAGACTCACAGTCATGCTAGACACCGACGTATAGATACTCGTCACCATGCTTATACATCATACTCAACAATTACCACATAGCAAATAGGACTGAACTTCTAATCCCTCAAGCTAAGGTTAGACCAAACACTTACCTCAACTTCCACGATCAATTCAATCCTCAATTATCGTTTTTCCTCTCGATTCCAGCACCAATTCGCTCGAATCTAGTCATAAGTTACTTAATTACATCAATAAATGCTAAATGAATTAACCCCAATGCATGAAAATGAGTTTACCAAAGTTTTACCCAAAAAAGTCAAAAATTCGCCCCCGGGGCCACGTGGTCAAAACCCGAGGTTCGAACCAAAACCCGATTACCCATTCCCCCACGAACCCAATTATATAATTTGTTTTGAAATCTTACCTCAAATTGAGGTTCAAATCCCCAATTTTTGAAAAACCCAGGTTTTACCCAAAACACCCAATTTCCCCCATGAAAATCTTTGATACTAGGTTGAAATCATGCTAAAAGATATTAATGATTGAAAGAAATGAGTAAAAACTAACTTACAATTGATTTGGAAGAAGACTTGTTCTTGGAAAATCGCCTAAGTGTGTTTGGGTTGAGAAAATATGAAAAATGGGGTTCCAAATTGGTTAAGTGTAAAATTGCAGGTCTCTGATATGGGAAATGCGAACAGGGGTTCGCAATTGCGAACCCCAACCTTGCAGATTGGGAATTGCGAAGCACTATTTGCATTTGCGAACCCTTCAAGAATTCCGGACCTTCGCATTTGCGAGACCTTGGTCGCATTTGCAACATATTGATCGCATTTGCGATCCCTGGCCATCATGGAAACCTTCGCATTTGCGAAGTGAATTATTGCATTTGCGATGAAGGATCAGGTCTGGGCTGTTTCGCATTTGCGAGGCAGCCTTCGCATTTGCGGGCTCGTATTTGCGAGCCAGGCTTCGCAAATGCGAAGCCTGCAGGTCAGTTCATACCGGCTAACTTTTAAGTTCAAAAATGCAACCCGTGGCCTATCCAAAACTCACCCGAGCCCTCGGGGCTCCAAACCAAATATACGCACAACCTCAAAAACATCATACATGCTTATTCGTGCGATCAAATCGCCAAAATAACATCATAAACATCGAATTAAACCTCAAAATCCAAGAATTCTTTCAAACTTCATAAAACATCAAATTTTCCAATTTAGGTCCGAATCACGTCAAACGACGTCCGTTTTCAACCAAATTTCACAAGAATGACTTAAACTATATATAAGATCTATACGGGGTGACGGAACCAAAATACGGGCCCGATACCAACACGTTCTAATCAATTATCACTTCAAATTTCCTTAAACAATTTCAGAAAACAATTTTACTAAAAAATTCATTTCTCGGGCTTGGGAACTCGGAATTCGATTCCGGGCATATGACCAAGTCTCATATTTTCCTACGGATCCTCCGGGACCATCAAATCACGGGTCCGGGTCCGTTTACCCAAAAAGTTGACCAAGGTCAAATCAATTCATTTATAGTCAAAACTTATCATTTTTCACACAGTTTCTCATTTAAGCTTTCTGGCTACGCACTCGGATTGTGCACGCAAATCGAGGTGACTCTGAATGAGGTTTTCAAGGCCTCGGAGTCATTGAATTCAATTAAAAACAGGTGATGACCCTTTGGGTCGTCACATTCTCCGCCTCTAAAACAACCGCTCATCCTCGAACGGACAAAAGAAGGAAGTACCTGAGTCGGGGAAAAGATGAGGATAACGGCTCCGCATAGCGGACTCGGACTCCCAGTTTGATACCTCAGGAGGCTGACCTCACCACTAAACACGAACAGAAGGGAAACTCTTTGACCTCTACTGACGA
Source organism: Nicotiana attenuata (assembly GCF_001879085.1). Taxonomy (NCBI): domain Eukaryota; kingdom Viridiplantae; phylum Streptophyta; class Magnoliopsida; order Solanales; family Solanaceae; genus Nicotiana; species Nicotiana attenuata. The sequence goes on along the minus strand of NW_017672694.1, from coordinate 33,725 downwards.
ATCTGTCGGTCTAGAATAGCTACCGGCTCCTCCTCATAAGACAAGTCTTTGTCCAAATGGACAATGCTGAAGTCTAAGACGTGGGCTGGATCGTCGTGATACCTCCGAAGCATGGACACATGAAACACTGAATGCACAGCTGATAAGCTCGATGGCAATGCAAGTCTAAAATCCACCTCTACTACTCTATCAAGAATCTCGAACGGACCAATGAATCTAGGGCTTAGTTTTCCCTTCTTCCCAAATCTCATCACGCCTTTCATAGGCGACACTCGGAGCAATACCCACTCACCAACCATAAAAGCCACATCTCGAACCTTGCGGTCTGCATAGCTCTTTTGCCTAGACTGAGCTGAACGAAGCCTATCCTGAATGATCCTAACCTTGTCCAAGGGCTCCTGAACCAGATCCGTACCCAACAACTGAGCCTCTCCTGGCTCAAACCATCCAATCGGAGACCGACACCGCCTACCATATTAAGCCTCATAAGGAGCCATTTGGATGCTCGACTGGTAACTGTTGTTATAGGTTAACTCCGCTAAAGGCAAGAACTGATCCCACGATCCTCCAAAGTCAATAACACAAGCTCAAAGCATATTCTCCAAAATCTGAATAGTCCGCTCGGACTCACCGTCTGTCTGGGGATGAAATGTTGTGCTCAACTCAACCCGTGTGCCCAACTCTCGCTGAACTGCTCTCCAGAAGTGCGAGGTGAAATGCGTACCCCAATCCGAAATGATAGATACAGGCACACCATGAAGGCGAACAATCTCCCGAATATATATCTCAGCTAACCTCTCAGAAGAATATGAGACTGCCACAGGAATGAAATGCGCTGACTTGGTCAGCCTATCAACAATGACCTATACTGCGTCGAACTTCTTCCGAGTCAGCGGAAGTCCAGTAACAAAGTCCATAGTGATCCGCTCCCACTTCCACTCGGGAAGCTCAATTCTTTCAAATAAACCACCAGGCCTCTGATGCTCTTACTTAACTTACTGACAATTCAAACAATGAGCCACATATGCTACGATATCCTTCTTCATTCTACGCCACCAATAATGCTGCCGCAAATCCTGATAGATCTTCGCGGCGCCCGGATGAATAGAGTACCGGAAGCTATGGGCCTCCTCCAAAATCAACTCTCGGAGCCAATCCATATTAGGCACACATACTCAACCCTACAATCTCAAAACTCCATCATCATCTAAGGTAAACTGCCTGGCACTCCCGCGCTACACCGTGTCTCTAAGGACACACAAATGGGGATCATCATACTGTCGATCACGGATATGCTCCAATAATGAAGACCGAGCGACCGTGCAAGCTAACACCCGATTGGGCTAAGAAACATCCAGTTTCACAAAATGATTGGCCAAAGCCGGAACATCCAAAGCAAGCGGCCCCTCACCGACCGGAATATAAGCAAGACTGCCCATACTAGCGGACTTCCTACTCAAAGCATCGGCTACCACATTGGCCTTTCCTGGATGATATAAGATAGTGATATCATAATCCTTCAACAACTCCAACCACCTCCTCTACCTCAAATTCAACTCCTTTTGCTTGAAGAATTACTGAAGACTTCGTGATCCGTGAACACCTCACATGCCACGCCATACAGATAATGCCTCCAAATCTTAAATGCGTGAACTATGCCTGCCAACTCCAAATAATGAACCGGATAGTTCTTCTCATGAATCTTCAACTGCCTCAAAGCATAGGCAATGACCTTGCCATCCTGCATCAACACTACACCAAGTCCAACGCGAGAAGCATCAAAATAAACTGTATAAGGCCCTAAATCTGTAGGAAAAACCAACACCGGTGCCGTAGTCAGAGCTGTCTTGAGCTTCTGAAAGCTTGCCTCACACTCATCTGACCATCTGAACTGGGCACCCTTCTGGGTCAATCTGGTCATCGGGGCTGCAAAGATGAAAACCCATCCACGAACCGACGATAGTAGCCTACCAATCCCGAGAAACTCTGAATATCTATAGCTGATGCTGGTCTAGGCCAGCTCTTGACAGCCTCAAACTTCTTTGGGTCCACCTGAATACCCTCTGCTGATACAACATGACCCAGAAATGCAACTGAACCGAACCAGAATTCACACTTCGAGAACTTAACATATAACCGACTATCCCTCAGAGTCTGAAGAACCACTCTAAGGTGCTGCTCGTGCTCCTCCTGGCTGCGGGAGTATATCAATATATCATCAATGAAGACTATCACGAACGAGTCCAAATAAGGCCTGAACACTCGGTTCATCAAGTCCATAAAAGTTGCTGGGGCATTTGTCAACCCGAATAACATAACCAAGAACTCATAATGCCCGTACCGAGTGCGGAAAGTTATCTTAGGGACATCGGATGCCCTAATCCTCAACTGATGGTAGCCAGATCGCAAGTCAATCTTGGAAAATACCTTGGCACCTTGAAGCTGGTCGAACAAATCATCAATCCTCGGCAGCCGATACTTATTCTTGACTGTAACCTTGTTCAATTGCCGGTAATCAATACACATTCTCATTGACCCATCCTTTTTCTTGACAAATAACACCGCCGCACCCAAGGCGAAACACTGGTCTAATAAAACCTTTCTCAAGCAAATCCTGCAACTGTTCCTTTAACTCTTTCAACTCAGGCAACGCCATACGATACGGCGGGATAAAAATAGGTTGAGTGCCCGGTACCAGATCAATGCAAAAGTTAGTATCCCTGTCGGGTGTCACGACCCCAATCCCGGTCGTGATGGCGCCCAACACTAATGCTAGGCAAGCCCGACCAATTAAATACTCTCAACCCAAATACGCAATCTGTTAACAAATAATACGATTAAAATAGCAAATGTCAAGGTTACAATCCGAATTAAATAAAATAGTACAGAAAATAATAACGAATATCCAAACATTCCCCCAATAGATCTGGAGTCACGAGTCTAGAGCCTCTAGATGTAACAGAGTAATATATCCATAGTAATAAAGAAGTCTAGGATATGGAAAGATAAATGAAATAAAGGGGAGAAGTCGGGTCCTGCGGACGTCAGACAGCTACCTCAACAACTCCTAAAACGAAATCCAAGAAGACAGCAAACAGCTCCACTAAGTCTCCGGAGCACCTGAATCTGCACACATGGTGCAGGGAGTAAAGTGAGTACTTCCAACTCAGTGAGTAATAAACATATATAATGACTGAAAGTAAGAAATCCCGAAATATTACAATATAAAGCTATAATCAATGACTCGGCACGTTTAATGATGAAACAACAACAAACAATGACAATTAAGACAAACAGATATAAAATGCATGAATGCAATGCAATGCACATGACCGCTGCGGCGCGGAGCCCGATCCATTTGGGTACCCGCGCTCACTGTGGGGGTTCAGACTCCGGAGGGGCTCCTACAGACCAAGCGCAATATCATCGTAGCATTTGCTGCGGCGTGCATCCCGATCCACACTCAGTCCAGATATATATATGCATGCAAGCCACTCGGGTACAGTCAAATTGTCCATTTTTAGTTTCAATTATTAGGAATTATAGAGCTAAGTGTGTAAACCTTTATTTATTTACTAAACATTTCAAGGCAGTGTCTAACTCAGGACTGATATCATGAAATATGCTAAGCATCATGGAAGCAGTGACAAGGATCCCTGAAGGATGCAAATGATAGGCACAAAGCCCCAAACACATTCATAAAAATCCAAGTAGGATGATTACCAAACAATTTCTAGTCAAGAAAACAGTACGAACATCAATCAGAACGGACTAGGTCATAATCCCCAGTCACAATCGACCCCGCACTCGTCATAGAGTACGTGTCTCGCCTCAATATAGCGTCACAATGTGATATACCGGGGTTTCAAACCCTCAGGTCATCATCTACATCTCTTACTCACCTCAAGCCGGCCCCAAGTCTAGCTCGCTATGCCTTTGCCTTTCGAATCAACCTCTTCGCACGCCGAATCTGATTAAAACCACAACGAATACATTACAATAGGCTAAAGAAACATAACCCTTCTAAAGCCCAGCTTTTCCTCTATGCGAATGCGGTCAACACCCTGCGTTCGCGAAGTCCAACTTTCCTTTGACCAAACGATACCCTACGCGAACGCTTCGACCCTCACGCAAACGCGGTGGTCTAGCTTAACCTCCTACGAGAACGCGATACTCCAAACGCGAATGCGATGCATAGGAACGTCCTCTTACGCGAACGCGACTCCCTCATCGCGAACGCGATGAACAAACTAGGCAGGGTCCTCAGGACCTTCTACGCGAACGCGAGGCCGCGATCGCAATCGCGATGACCCAGAAATCACAACTACGCGAACGCGAAGGCCAAAAGTGGCCTGCAACAGCTGTGCATTTTTTTCTGCAATGCTTTAAGTCCAAAACCCTCCGTTTTGCCATCCAAAATCACCCCGAGGCCCCCGAGATCTCAACCAAAAGCACCAACACATCCAAACATCATACGAACTGTTCCAATCATCAAAACACATCAAACAACACTAAAATCATCATTTCACATCGATTCAAGCCTAAGTTCTTAAAAACTTCCGAATTACGCATTCGATCAAAACCCAACAAACGACGTCTGAATGACCTGAAATTTTGCACACATATCCAAAATCACCTAACGGAGCTATATCAACTCTCGGAATTCCATTCCGACCCTCGGATTAAAATCTCACTATCCACCGGAAATCGCCAAAATGCCAACTTTGCCAATTCAAGCCTAATTCTACTCCGGACCTCCAAAATCACTTTCGATCGCATTCCTAGGTCACAAATCACCTCCCGAAGCTAACCGAATCACCGGAATTCACATCTAAGCCTTCTAACTAATAAGTCAACGTTCGGTTGACTTTTCCAAATCAAACCTTCCTTAAAGAGACTAAGTGTCTCATTTCCTGTCCAAACCAATTCAATTCAACTCTAACTCACCCGTTGCTGATAATAAAACATGAAAGAGCAATAAATGGGGGAAACGGGGCTGTAATACGTGAGACGACGGGTTGGGTCGTCACATCCTCCCCAACTTAAACAAACGCTCGTCCTCGAGCGGGTCGAGAAGCATACCTGAGGTCTCAAATAGGTGAGGATATCTGCTCCGCATCTCCTGCTCAGTCTCCCAAGTAGCTTCCTCAACGGGCCGACCTCTCCACTGCACCTTTACCGAAGCTATATCCTTTGATCTCAATCTCCGAACCTGACGACCCAACATAGCCACTGGCTCCACATCATAAGTCAAGTTATCATCCAACTGAACCGTGCTGAAGTCTAACACATGGGACGGGTCCCCAACATACTTTCGGAGCATAGAAACATGAAATACCGGGTGAACTCCCGACAAGCTGGGTGGCAAGGCAAGCATGTAGGCCACCTCCCCAACTCTCCTAAGTATCTCAAAAGGACCAATGAACCATGGACTCAACTTTCCATTCTTTCCAAATCTCATAACGCCCTTCATAAGCGAAACCTTCAACAAAACCTTCTCGCCCACCATGTAGGATACATCTCGGACCTACGGTCCGGATAACTCTTCTGACGCGACTGATCTGTACGAAGTCTCTCCTGGATCACTTTCACCTTCTCTAAGGCATCCTGAACCAACTCTGTCCCCAATAGTCTAGCCTCGCCGGGCTCAAACTAACCAACCGGAGATCTACACCGTTTCCCATATAAGGCCTCATACGGTGCCATCTGAATGCTGGATTGATAGCTGTTGTTGTACGCGAACTCTGAAAGTGGAAAGAACTCAGCCCAAGAACCTCCAAAATCAATAACACAGGCACGCAACATGTCCTCCAATATCTGTATGGTACACTCGGACTGCCCATCCGTCTGGGGATGAAATGTTGTGCTCAGTTCTACCTGTGTACCCAATTCTTGCTGAAAAGTCTTCCAGAAATAGGAAGTAAACTGAGTGCCCCTATCTGAGATGATAGAAACTGGGACCCCATGCAACCTGACAATCTCCCGGATGAAAATCTCTGCCATCCGCTCCGAAGAATAGGTAGTACACACCGGAATGAAGTGCGCGGACTTGGTCAGCCGATCCATAATCACCCAAATCGAATCAAACTTCTTCGAGGTACGGGGAGACCACTCACAATATCCATAGTAATCCTCTCCCACTTCCACTCGGGAATATCTATCCGCTGAAGTACACCATCGGGTCTCTGATGCTCATATTTGACCTGCTGACAGTTGAGACACCGAGCTACATAACTCACTATATCTTTCTTCATTCTCCTCCACCAATAGTGCTACCTCAAATCCTGATACATCTTGGCGACACCCGGATGAATGGAATACCGCGAGCTGTGGGCCTCCTTTCATATCAACTCCCGAAGCCCATCCACATTGGGCACGTAAATCTGGCCCTGCATCCTTATCACGCCATCATCATCAATAGTCACATCTCTGGCGTCATCGTGCTGAACCTTGTCCTTAAGGACAAGAATATGTGGATCATCATACTGGTGCTCTCTGATGCGGTCATACAAGGAAGACCGAGAAACTACACAAGCCAACACCCGACTAGGCTCCGAAATATCTAACCTCACCATCCGATTGGCCAAAGCCTGAACATCGCCCTAAAAAGGGCCTCTCCTAAACTGGAATGTACGCCAAGCTACCCATACTGACCGCCTTCCGTCTTAACTCATCGGCCACTACGTTGGCCTTCCCCGGATGATACAAAACGGTAATATCATAGTCCTTGAGTAACTCAAGCCACCTCCGCCGCCTCAAATTAAGATCCTTCTGTTTGAACAAATGCTGAAGGCTGCGATGATCAGTATACACCACACAAGATACGCCATATAAGTAGTGCCTCCAAATCTTCAACGCATGAACTATTGCAACCAACTCCAAATCATGTACGGGGTAGTTCTGCTCATGAGGCTTCAACTGACGAGAAGCATATGCAATAACTCTAGCCTCCTGCATCAACACACATCCGATCCCAACTCTCGAAGCACCACAATACACAGTGTATGAACCTGAGGCTAATGGCAAAACTAACACTGGAGCTGTGGTCAAAGCTGTCTTGAGCTTCTGAAAGCTCTCCTCGCACTCGTCTGACCATACGAATGGTGCACCCTTCTGCGTCAACTTAGTCAAGGGCGAAGCAATAGAGGAAAAACCCTGGACGAACCGGCGATAATAACCTGCCAAACCGAGGAAACTTCGAATCTCCGTGGCTGAGGACGGTCTGGGCCAACTCTACACCGCCTCTATCTTCTTTGGATCAACTTTAATTCCATCACTGGACACCACGTGTCCCAGAAAAGCTACATACCCAAGCCAAAACTCACATTTGGAGAACTTTGCATAAAGCTTCTCCTCCCTCAACCTCTGTAACACCACTCTCAAGTGCTGAACATGCTCCTCCTGGCTACGCGAGTAAACAAGGATATCATCAATAAAAACGATAACAAATGAATCCAGATACGGCCGAAATATGCTGTTCATCAAGTGCATGAACGCGACTGGGGCATTAGTCAGCCCAAAAGACATAACCAGGAATTCATAGTGCCTATATCTAGTCTTGAAGGCAGTCTTCATAATATCCGAATCCCTGATCTTCAGCTGGTGATAGCCTGAACGGAGATCAATCTTCGAGAATACCCTTGCCCCCTGGAGCTGGTCAAACAAATCATCAATACGTGGTAGTGGATACTTGTTCTTCACTGTCACCTTGTTCAACTGTCTGTAATCAATGTACATCCTCATTGTGCCATCTTTCTTCTTTACAAATAGAACCGGTGCACCCCACGGTGACACACTAAGATGAATAAACCCTTTATTTAGGAGTTCCTGAAGCTGATCCTTTAGTTCTTTCAACTCTGCTGGTGCCATGCGATACGGAGGAATAGAGATGGGCTAAGTGCCCGGCACTAGATCAATACCAAAGTCAATGTCCCTGTCCGATGGCATGCCCGGCAGGACTGCTGGAAACACATCAGGGAAGTCCCTCACGACGGGGACGGAGTCAAGACTAGGAGTCTCAGCTCCAATATCTCTCACGAAAGCCAAATAAGATAGACAACATTTCCCAACCATCCGTTGGGACTTTAGAAAAGAAATCACCCTGCTGGGAACATAATCAGTCGTACCACGCCACTCAATCCTCGGAATACCCGGAATAGCCAACGTAACCGTCTTAGTATGACAGTCCAGAATAGCATGGTATGGAGATAACCAGTCCATACCCAGAATAACATCAAAATCAACCATGCTCAACAGCAATAAGTCAACTCGGGTCTCCAGACCCCCAATAGTCACTAAACAGGATCGGTATACATGATCTACAATGATAGTATCACCCACCGGGGTAGATATATGAACAGGCAAAGCAAGACAACCTCGGGTAGTACCCAGGTGATGAGCAAAATATGAAGATACATAGGAATAGGTAGATGCGGGATCAAATAAGATAGAGGCATCTCTGTGGCAGACTGAGATAATACCTGTGATAACAGCATCTGAGGCAGCGATGTCCTTCTTGTCCGGAAGAGCATAGAATCAAGCCTGACCACCACCAGTCCGGCCTCCACCCCTGGGGCGGCCCCTGGCTACCTGACCTCCACCCCTAGCTGACTGGGCGAGTGCTGATGAAACAGGAGCAGAAGATGAGGGCTGATCCCTCTGCTGAGACTGACTACCACGACGCCGAGGACATTGTCTCCTCATATGACCGAACTCACCGCACTCGTAGCAACTACCCGGCGCTGGAGAAGGGGACTGATGGAAACCCCTCGCTACTGAAGAACCCTGGGCTGAAGAGGCAGGTGTAGAGCTCTGAGCTGGAAGGGCACTAAGTGAAGTCTGGCCCTGCTGAAATCCCTGATGACCACGGCCTGAAGAAGCCCCACTGTACTCTGGATGACCTGACTAAGGAGGCCTGAAGGAACGACCTCTGCCACGCTGGAACTAGCCCCTAGATGGAGCACCACTGAAACTACCTGAACCTCGAGGCCTCTTTGCCTCTCTCTCCTCACGCTCCCGACGGTGAACCGTCTCAATCTCTCGAGCCATGTCAACTACCTCCTCAAACGAGGCACCCATAACCCTCTCTCTGGTCATCAAAATGCGGAGTGAATGGTTGACTCCATCCACGAACCTCCTAATCCTTTCCCGATCTGCCGGGATCATCCAGGTGGCATGCGGAGGTAGCTGCGTGAATCTCAACTCGTACTGGGTTACAGACATGTCCCCCTGAATTCTGTGAATGGATTAGTCTGTTTCTGGACTTCTGATGGTCGTATCCATATCTGCAATCCTATCACAGCAGAGTATGTCACGACTCCAGTATATGAATTTATACTTCATGCATATTATCCATCTCGCCCTACAGCAGCTGGCTTTGGATTTTGCCAACTTTTATATAAATATAAGGTGGTTGTTCTTGATGATATATTACATGGTGAGATTAAACCATTCGTTTTAACTATTGGACTGACCGTACGTGGAGGTCTTTGAAAGCGATTCCTGATAGGAGAGTTGTTAGGGATGTTAACACTGGTGTATATATGAACGGGGTAATATATTGGTATGCAGTCACTTGTACTGATTGGCAACTGGAAAGTTTTAGTACGGAAATCGAAAACCTAATATGTTTTGATGTAACTAATGAAGTTGTTGATATTATTGAGCTCCCAATTGAAAGCTTAGATGATGAATCTGGGAATTGTATTGCAGAAAAGGGAGGAAAGCTTTGTTGGATAAATATAAGTAATGGTCCCATGTACTCCCTCTTGATCCAGTTATATGTTGCTTACAATATTGATGATGCTGATTTGAGTTGCTTAAATTCATGGAAGAAAGAGTTCAATGTGATTGTTCCTATTTTTACTTATAATATAGATGTCAGCCGCTTGTTCGTCTTAATCGTTACTGATGACATCCTGGTGATTCGACTTGGTGATGAATACTATGGGTTTTTTGATGTAGCAACTGGAATGTTGTTGGGTGTATATCGTGTGTATTACAGTGAAGCTATAGTCTCTTATGTGCCAAGTTTGCTTGATCTTCGCCATCGCCGACCACTTCCTTCCGTCTGTTAGACCCGTAAGGGCAACCCGATGCACTAAGCTTCTGCTATCCGCAGAGTTCGGGAAAGAGTCGGACCATAAGGGTCTATTGTACGCAGCTTTACCCGACTGTTTCCACGGCTTCAACAACTTTTCTTTTAGGTGATAAGACTAGATTGCAATTGTCTTTTTCTTTTTAATTTAGTCAAAATTTGTAATGTTTTTAAGTTGTTTCTAAAGTCAATTTCACATTTATTTCAGATTTCCTTGACAAAGAAATTAAAAACTAATTATTCTGCTAGTAGGTATGGCTATATTCACTCGAGCTATATTCACCCGGGAATCTAACGCGTAGTCCCAAATATAAATATGCAGGGGGATCTCCCGGGAATCTAACTCGTAGTCCCAAATATAAACAAACAAGGGGGGAGCTCCCGGAATCCCACATCCGTAGTCCCAATGTAAATACACAACAACAATTAGAGAAATACTCAGAAAATATCAACTTCACAATAAGGCAAACAAATAGTCTAGCCTAGCCTGCTGCACAGAATCCAAATAAGGCAATTCTGAGCAAGTAAATCAATTAAGTCAATTAGACATGCTTCCCCAGGTTCTACCCAAAACACCCAATTTCCCCCATGAAAATCTTTGATTTTAGGTTGGAATCATGCTAAAAGATGTTAATGATTGAAAGAAATGAGTAAAAACTAACTTACAATTGATTTGGAAGAAGATTTGTTCTTGGAAAATCGCCTAAGTGTGTTTGGGTTGAGAAAATATGAAAAATGGGGTTAAAAATCGGTTAAGTGTAAAATTGCAGGTCTCTGATATGGGAAATGCGAACCCCGACCTTGCAGATATGGGAATTGCGAAGCACTGTTTGCATTTGCGAACCCTTCAAGAATTCGGGACCTTTGCATTTGCGAGACCTTGGTCGCATTTGCGACATATTGATCGCATTTGCGATCCCTGGCCATCATGGAAACCTTCGCATTTGCGAAGTGAATTATTGCATTTGCGATGAAGGATCAGGTCTGGGCTGTTTCGCATTTGCGAGGCAGCCTTCGCATTTGCGGGCTCGTATTTGCGAGCCAGGCTTCACAAATGCGAAGCCTGCAGGTCAGTTCATACCAGCTAACTTTTAAGTTAAAAAATGCAACCCGTGGCCTATCCAAAACTCACCCGAGCCCTTGGGGCTCCAAACCAAATATACACACAACCTCAAAAACATCATACATGCTTATTAGTGCGATCAAATCGCCAAAATAACATCATAAACATCGAATTAAACCTCAAAATCCAAGAATTCTTTCAAACTTCATAAAACATCAAATTTTCCAATTTAGGTCCGAATCACGTCAAACGACGTCCGTTTTCAACTAAATTTCACAAGAATGACTTAAACTATATATAAGATCTGTACCGGGTGCCGGAAATAAAATACGGGCCCGATACCAACACGTTCTAATCAATTTTTACTTTAAATTTCCTTAAACAATTTCAGAAAACAATTTTACTAAAAAATTCATTTCTCGGGCTTGGGAACTCGGAATTCGATTCCGGGCATATGACCAAGTCCCATATTTTCCTACAGACCCTCCGGGTCCATTTATCCAAAAAGTTGACCAAGGTCAAATTAATTCATTTTATAGTCAAAACTTATCATTTTTCACACAATTTCTCATTTAAGCTTTCTGGCTACGCACTCGGATTGCACACGCAAATCGAGGTGACTCTGATTGAGGTTTTCAAGGCCTCAGAGTCATTGAATTCAATTAAAAACAGGTGATGACCCTTTGGGTCGTCACATTCTCTGCCTCTAAAACAACCGCTCATCCTCGAATGGACAAAAGAAGGAAGTACCTGAGTCGGGGAAAAGATGAGGATAACGGCTCCGCATAGCGGACTCGGACTCCCAGTTCGATACCTCAGGAGGCTGACCTCTCCACTGAACACGAACAGAAGGGAAACTCTTTGACCTCTACTGACGAATCTGCCGGTCTAGAATAGCTACCGGCTCCTCCTCATAAGACAAGTCTTTGTCCAACTGGACAGTGTAGAAGTCTAACACGTGGGCTGGATCGCCGTGATACCTCCGAAGCATGGACACATGAAACACTGAATGCACAGCTGATAAACTCGATGGCAATGCAAGTAAAATCCACCTCTACTACTCTATCAAGAATCTCGAATGAATCTAGGGCTTAGCTTTCCCTTCTTCCCAAATCTCATCACGCTTTTCATAGGCGACACTCGGAGCAATACCCACTCACCAACCATAAAAGCCACATCTCGAGCCTTGCGGTCTACATAGCTCTTTTGCCTAGACTGAGCTGAATGAAGCCGATTCTGAATGATCCTGACCTTGTCCAAGGCCTCCTGAACCAGATCCGTACCCAACAAACCGAGCCTCTCCCGGCTCAAACCATCCAATCGGAGACCGACACCGCCTACCATATTAAGCCTCATAAGGAGCCATCTGGATGCTCGACTGGTAACTGTTGTTGTAGGCAAACTCCGCTAAAGGCAAGAACTGATCCCACAATCCTCCAAAGTCAATAACACAAGCTCAAAGCATATCCTCCAAAATCTAAATAGTCCGCTCGGACTCACCGTCTATCTGGGGATGAAATGCTGTGCACAACTCAACCCGTGTGCCCAACTATCACTGAACTGCTCTCCAGAAGTGCGAGGTGAACTGCGTACCTCGATCCGAAATGATAGATACAGGCACATCATGAAGGCGAACAATCTCCCGAATATATATCTCAGCTAACCTCTCAGAAGAATAGGAGACTGCCACAGGAATGAAATGCGCTGACTTGGTCAGCCTATCAACAATGACCCATACTGCGTCGAACTTCTTCCGAGTCAGCGGAAGTCCAATAACAAAGTCCATAGTGATCCGCTCCCACTTCCACTTGGGAAGCTCAATCCTTTCAAATAAACCACCAGGCCTCTGATGCTCGTACTTAACCTACTGACAATTCAAACAACGAGCCACATATGCTACGATATCCTTCTTCATTCGACGCCACCAATAATGCTGCCGCAAATCCTGATACATCTTCGCGGCGCCCGGATGAATAGAGTACCGGGAGCTATGGGCCTCCTCCAAAATCAACTCTCGGAGCCCATCCATATTAGGCACACATACTCGACCCTGCAATCTCAAAACTCCATCATCATCTAAGGCAACCTGCCTGGCACTCCCTCGCTGCACCGTGTCTCTAAGGACACAGAAATGGGGATCATCATACTGCCGATCACGGATACGCTCCAATAATGAAGATCGAGCGACCGTGCAATCTAACACACGATTGGGCTCAGAAACATCCAGTTTGACAAAATGATTGGCCAAAGCCGGAACATCCAAAGCAAGCAGCCCCTCACCGACCGGAATATAAGCAAGACTGCCCATACTGGCGGACTTCCTACTCAAAGCATCGGCCACCATATTGGCCTTTCCCGGATGATATAAGATAGTGATATCATAATCCTTCAACAACTCCAACCACCTCCTCTACCTCAAATTCAACTCCTTTTGCTTGAACAATTAGTGAAGACTCTCGTGATCCGTGAACATCTCACATGCCACGCCATACAGATAATGCCTCCAAATCTTAAATGCGTGAGTTATGCCTGCCAAATCCAAATAATGAACCGGATAGTTCTTCTCATGAATCTTCAACTGCCTCAAAGCATAGGCAATGACCTTGCCATCTTGCATCAACACTGCACCAAGACCAATGCGAGAAACATCAAAATAAACTGTATAAGGCCCTGAATCTGTGGGAAAAACCAACACTGGTGCCGTAGTCAGAGCTGTCTTGAGCTTCTGAAAGATTGCCTCACACTCATCCGACCATCTGAACTGGGCACCCTTCTGGGTCAATTTGGTCATCGGGGATGCAAAGATGAAAACCCATCCATGAACTGAGGATAGTAGCCTACCAATCCCGAGAAACTCCGAATCTCTATAGCTGATGCTGGTCTAGGCTAGTTCTTGACAGCCTCAAACTTCTTTGGGTCCACCTAAATACCCTCTACTGATACAACATGACCTAGAAATGCAACTGAACCGAACCAGAATTCACACTTTGAGAACTTAACATATAACCGACTATCCCTCAGAGTCTGAAGAACCACTCTAAGGTGCTGCTCGTGCTCCTCCTGGTTGCGGGAGTATATCAATATATCATCAATGAAGACTATCACGAACGAGGCCAAATAAGGCCTGAACACTCGGTTCATCAAGTCCATAAAAGTTGCTGGGCATTTGTCAACCTGAATAACATAACCAAGAACTCATAATGCCCGCACCGAGTGCGGAATGCTATCTTAGGGACATCGGAGGCCCTAATCCTCAACTGATGGTAGCCAGATCGCAAGTCAATCTTGGAAAATACCTTGGCACCTTGAAGCTGGTCGAACAAATCATCAATCCTCGGCAGCGGATACTTATTCTTGACTGTAACCTTGTTCAATTGCCGGTAATCAATACACATTCTCATTGACCCATTCTTTTTCTTGACAAATAACACCGCCGCACCCAAGGCAAAACACTGGTCTAATGAAACCTTTCTCAAGCAAATCCTGCAACTGTTCCTTTAACTCTTTCAACTCAGGCAACGCCATACGATACGGCGGGATAAAAATAGGCTGAGTGCCCGCTACCAGATCAATGCAAAAGTTAGTATCCCTGTCGGGTGGCATACCCGACAGGTCTGAAGGGAAAACATCTGGGAACTCACGAACAACGGGCACATAATCGATAGAGGGAACCTCAGCACTAGAATCACAAACATCGGCTAAATAGGCCAAACACCCCTTCTCGACCATATGCCGAGCCTTCACATACGATATAACACTGCGGGTAGAATGACCAAGAGTCCCTCTCGACTCTAAACGAGGCATACCCGATAAAGCTAAGGCCACAGTCTTGGCATGACAGTCCAAAATAGCGTGGTAAGGTGATAACCACTCCATCCCCAATAAAATATCGAAGTCTACCATGTCTAAAAACAATAAATCTACACGAGTCTCAAGATCCCCAATCACCACAATACAAGAACGATGGAGTCGATCGACCATGATAGAATCACCCACCAGTGTAGATACATAAACAAGAATACTCAATGCATTACTAGGCATGACCAAGTACG
The DNA here is from genome assembly GCF_001879085.1 of Nicotiana attenuata. Taxonomy (NCBI): domain Eukaryota; kingdom Viridiplantae; phylum Streptophyta; class Magnoliopsida; order Solanales; family Solanaceae; genus Nicotiana; species Nicotiana attenuata. Next base: position 18,514 of record NW_017672694.1, on the reverse strand, counting down.
GGGCAAAATAAGATGACACATACGAATACGTAGACCCCGAATCAAAAAACACTGAAGCATCTCTATCACAAACCAGAACCGTACTTGTAATAACCGCATCTGAAGCCTTAGCCTCTGCCCTGGCTTGAAAAGCATAACATCAGGGATGGGCCCCACCACTCTGATCTACCTCTCTGTGATGGCCTGCTGCTGGCTGACCTCCACCTCTGGCGGTCTGAGCTCCACCTCTAGGACCTCTACCTCCACCTCTAGTACCTTTATCCCCACCTCTAGCTGGCTGGGCGGGCTGTGGAACACCTGGTGCCTAAACCATGGCACGGGAATCCTGATGTTGATAGCTACTCGGTGCTCGAGGGCAAAACCTAGCAACGTGACCTGTGTCACCACAAGTGTAACAAGCCCTCGGCTGTTGAGACTGCTGACCCGGTCGACCTGAATGGCCACCCCGGAAACTCTGAAGCGGTGGTGCACTGATAGGAGTTGGCGGTGCACTGAAGGGCTGCTGATCAGAATAGTGTGTGTGAGAACCACAGCCACCTGAAGCACCATGAGAAACCTGGAGTGCTGACTGGAAGGTCCTAGGAGGATGACCCCTATCATACGAATCTCTGCCTCCAGATGAGGCACCACTGAATTTTCCTGACTGACGGGGTCGCTTGTCTGCCCTATGACAACCTCTTGTATTAATGCTATCTTAACTCTCCGGGCCACATTGGCCGCCTCCTGGAAGGATATCGCACTCCTAGCCTCTCTAGCCATCTGGAGACGAATCGGCTAAATGAGCCCATTAATAAATCGTCTGGCTCTCTCCCTCTCAGTGGGAAGTATAATAAGATCATGGCAAGCCAAATCAATGAACTTGGTCTCGTATTGGGTGACTGTCATGGATCCCTGCTGGAGACGCTCGAACTACCTCCGATAGGCCTCTCGCTGTGTACTAGGGAGAAACTTCTCCAGAAATAGCTGCGTGAACTGCTCCCATGTCAAGGCTGGAGATCCTGCTGGTCTAGCTAAGCAATAATCCCTCCACCAAGTCTTGGCAGATCCGGACTGTCACACCTCCTTTTTATCTACTGCACCCGCAAGGGTATAATAAAGGGAGTTATTTCCAACTTGAAGTGACAATCGGAACGGGATTTATTATTAATATTCAGAGTCGCCACTTGGGAGATTAATGGTGTTCCAAGTCACCTGTTGAATCCCGGTCCGAGAAAATTATGACTCTGTTAACAGTCAGCGAACCAGAAATCTGAGTAAGGAATTCTGTTAACCCGGGAGAAGGTGTTAGGCATTCCCGGGTTCCGTGGTTCTAGCACGGTCGCTCAACTGTCATATTTGGCTTACTTGTTTGATTTTAGTACATGTTTTAATCTATGTGCCTTTAACTTTGAACGCTTTTATTCTTATTAATTTAGAGAGTTGCAACGTCGTGAAAATGCGCCTCAAACCACGTCGCACCAGTGCACCCGTGAGTGTTAACACATTTCAACTTCGTTGAGATTTGGATTTGGGTCACATAAATGTGCACCCGAATTTAGGAAGGTAATTTTATTAAAATCGTGTGCCTAAAGAGACTATTGCGTTATTATCTTTGGGGAAGGCTGTGGAATTCACTAACAACCCATCCCGAAGTCTAGGTATTTTAGTATAAACATTTATCGAGGGCCCCGCAATTTTACATTGTATCTGGCGAGGCTCGTCCCGTTTTATTATTTAAAAGGGTAAACCTAAAGTAACTACAATTTTTTATTCGATTCGTTA